>NW_006263600.1:53746-96738 GCF_000469605.1 Apis dorsata | reverse complement strand
GGACCAAGTTTCTGGCGAGAAAGTAGGGCGGCAGCGGCGGAGAGGGATGCCACCCTCTTCGCCGCGATAAGCGTCGCACTGGCAAGTGCAAGGTTAATTGGCAGAAGCGACCGGAATGATTTCTCCTTTCCGTGGACTGGATCGGGTGCTGTCGATTTTTCCAGAAATATTCTCTCGCCAATGATTACGCAACGTTTTCGTGCAACGTTTGCGCCGATACTTGTGCGTTTTTCATCGTTGAATCTGCGATCAGATTCTTCTGTTATCAATAGTTCTTACGTAGTGTATACTTTGTAGCGTCTCGATCGATGAAAAATCGTTAAACGTCAAAGGTTCGGTAATCATTTATGTTCGTTGAACGAGAAAGATGTAACGAAAAGTGGATTAAAACTTGAAACTTTTTTCTTCCATTCTTTGATCGACTTTATTTTGGTCGATGATCCTAGAGGTTATTGATATTAGAGATAAACCTTTTAAATAAAAAAAGGAGTTTAATTATTTTTTAAAAAATTTTATATTAATTTTTAAAAATTTATTGATGTTTAAGGCTGAGCTATGCATTACGAATTTTTTTTTTTTCCTTTGCAGTATTAGAAGCTATAATCATTCATCTTCAAAATAAATCTCGTTAAAAGAAACATTATTTTCGACAAAATTACAATTATTTAAATAAATGCTACCTTTTTCTCATTCAATACAAGCTTATAATAAATAAGATCCAATCATTCTTTTAATATCATTTTTTTTGAAATAATAAATAACAATAATTAATTAAATATTCATTATCAAATTGATTATACATTAGATTTAACTTATTACATCGTTAATTAATTTTATTGAAATTCGATTGAAATCAAGAACCGTAATACGTATTTCCTTAATTGAAATCAATTTATTAAATTTCCCTACAGTATGATGAGTATTTATTAGATTATCGCTTTATAGAAAGTAATACTTTTTATTTTTTATTATTGATATACGAGAGGTTGTTGAATATTATATTTCTCTTAAAATAACATAACATCTAAATTAACATTAATATAAAATTCTAATTCTATGAATAGTAAATATGAGGTTCTCTATTGAAATACATACATTGGCTATTCTATTTATTGCAAAATTTCAAATAATTTAATACAAATATAAGTTAATTCTAAATATATTCTAATTCAAATTATAAATAAATTACGCAAAAATGGTAGCAAGGATTTAATATTACAGACAGATTTACTATTACGGTTTAAAATTAACATGAATATTCTATGAACTTAAACTAGAATTTTGAAAAATTTATTATTATTTTTTTTTAATAAATCGTAATAAATAATAAAAAATAAATAAAAAATAAAATTTTCACATTATTGTTACGAATCCTTCAATTTATTAAAATAAATAATAATACAATTTTAAATAAAGTTTAAATAAATTTTATTCCCGAAAAATTGTGTATCCGCCTAAAGAAATCTCATCAATCTCGTAATTAACCAACTCATTTATTCGAAGAAAGACAATTAGAATTAAGCTGGAGAAATGAAATTTTTTCGACGATTATTTGTTCTTTTTTACGAAGAAGATTCATCTACTCTTAATCGTTCCCATAAAATACATCAAAGAACTTTGAGCATTAATAGATTGAAAAATTAATTAATAATTAATAAAAAAATTAAATTAATTAAATTTCAAATAAAGTTACTTTAAATAATAACTTTAATTAATCAATAATTAATCAAAATAATCGAATAATACAAAGAGCAATAATACAATTTTATTTTTAATTACTTATTATTAACATCATTTCAAAGTCAAAATAGAAAACCAAAGATCACTTGAAGAATAAAGAATTTCAATTTCATGTCTCTGCTTTTCTTTGAAACAATTTTAAAAATCCACGAACGGAGAACACGTGTGAAAAGATTAAAAGAAAAAATTATTTTGTTTTTCACTTGCCGTTTCTTTTTGAAAAAGGAAAATCGGTATGATTAATCACTATCTTGTATTACTGACACTTTTCAATTCATACATGAGATATGAAAAACGAGACATATGAAAAAAAAAAGAATCATCCAATTTATTATCGTTTATAAAATTGTTTTATAAACACTGTTTTTGCTGTTTCACAAACTTCATTTCACAAAATAATAAAAATAAAATAAAAATGTTTCTTTGTGAGAAAGTTTTTTTTATTTCGTAAATATAAAGTATAAATATCTATAATATTTATTATTATTACAAGAAATCATCCATAATTACACGAGTGTTTTTTAATTCTATCATGGTAAAATTTCGCCATGAATTTTCTTTAAATAAAAATCGTGTAGTTTGTCACTTATTCTTCCATGGCCTCAAGCTAACTACGAGTTACTTTCGTAGCAAGCTCATCAAACTTTTACCACGATCTCTTCTCTTCTCGCCAGAGAAATGTGTCGTCGCCTGTGGAATTTTCAAAACTTTCTTGTACTTCCTCGACGAAACATGAAAGTTTCAACTTGTCGTGAAAATTTTTTCAAGTATTTTTTTATCTATACTGAAATAGAGCACACATATTAATTTTCTTTCGTTCATGTTATACAATTTTTAATTTTATCAATTTAAACAATAATTTTACTTAATTTATCTTCTAAAGACAGTTATAAAAATTGAATCTTATTAAAATAAAATATTAAATGTGAAACAATTTTGAGTATTAATTTCTTATCGATATTTTATTATTTTGTTTGATATTATAATACAATATATTATTTCATCCTTTTGAAAGAAATATTCTATATAATAATTAAAATAAATTTTTTTGTAGATGAATTAAAATTCAGTGACACGCATAATTTATCAATCAGTATCATGCACGATTCGATAAATCGATTTACGAAAGTAAACTATAGCGTATACTAAAATTCATGTTATGAGAAATTATGCTTGTGCTTCCTATCAAAATGATCGATAATGTTTTCTTGCAAAATATCAGTTTACAATTTTGCAATATTATAAAATCATGATCGATGAATATCCGTTATTTTAATATGTTAAACAAATTTTTAACTTTCCGTAAAAATCTTTTATTAAAAATTTTTACTTTCAATCTTAAAATAAACAGTTTGACATGAATATAGAAATATTATATAATTAATTTATAATTTTGTATTGAGAAAATGATAAAAATTATTGTGAAAAACAAATACAAACTTAAAAAGAAAGAAAAAGATAAACTGAAAGAAAGAAAAAGAACGATTTGTGAATGTATGATAATTTTATAAAATTTAAAAATGAATACGATTTCATAGAAATATAGAAATTTATAATATAATAATTTATAAATAAATATTGAATAATAACATAAATATTTTCAATGAAAATTTTATTAGTTAATCAAGAATTAAAAAGAGGATCATAAGCGTTCTGTATAATAATTGCAAACAAGAGTAAGGAAGCATTATGACGTTGTTCGAACAAAAAAGTAGTAATAATCTATTTCACATTTAACAAAGAAGACGTCACGAACACAGAAGACAAAATTCTGCTAAAATAATTCTCAGATTCACAAACAAAGATGACTATAATTTTCAGCTTAAACGTTGCACACCACTAATAATCCCCTTAACAACGGTCAACTAGGACAGAAAACACGAATGCTTTCATAGTTGGGTGTGAAATATGTATCATTAAGGAGGGAAACATTGAAACACAACTCGGAGAAAAGAAATACATCATACCCGTATTTTCATCATTTTTCTAATTTTCTTTGAACGTGTTAACTCTTATTAAAAAAAGAATTATTTTATATAGGATTTGGTATATTTTTTCTTGTTAATTAAATTTTTAATCAAGAATTCCTTTGTTGAATTAAAAATAATAAAAGTGAATCGAATATTTTTGGATTAACTGAATATGAACGTAAAGGATAAAATTAAAAAAGAAATATTTCTACAATATATAATGGTTCACAAATGTAAAAGTTTACAATAATAGATTTCGTACGAGAATTATTTCTACATCGATCATAAAAATTCAACGAATATAATCATGAATTAAAATGATGGATATGATATTCTATTAATAATATATCAATAATATTATAAATATAATACAAATATTTTTTTATTGTGCGATTTAATTTTTATTCTAGATGAAGCGATTAAAAATCTCCATCACGTTTTATCTCTAGTAAAATTAAGTGAACGAGTAATTTTTGTACAAACCTTTCTATTTATTTTAATCTTTAAAATCAATCCTTCAAAATATTTTATAAATATCTTCGGTATATATAACTAATTTTAAAAAAAATAAACTTATATTATACTAATCTGATTTTCCAGTTCCAGTTCAAAATTAGTGAAAAGAAAAAAAAATAATTTCGAATCAATTTTAATATCTTTAAACATTCATAGAAATTCATCTTCTTAAATCTTTAAAAATATCAGTACTAGCGTGTTCCAATATATCCCAGCACGTTTCGAAAATTTTTTTATCATCCCACGCAAAGTCTTTGAAATTCGTTACAAGGTTACATTAATGAACCGAGAACGAATGTATCTCCGCGTTAAATAACTACAACTCTCGGAATACGAAGGAAGTTTGATGCAATTTCTACATAAAATTAATCCGATATGACCGGCAATAGTCTTTCTTCTTTCGATTAACCTCATCATCTTTGCTTGGAGTGGAATAAGGGTCACGAATGCATAATCGATGCATCTCCTTACTTGCAACGCTGACCTTGAAAAACACAATGTTACTGAACAATCTATAGATCTGATTATAAATTTTGATAAAATTTGTTTGTCTTTATTAATATAGTTAATTAATATAGTTAAAATTTTTATATGAAATTTACAATAAAATTTATGTCGCAATTTAATATTATTAAAATAAAATTCTTGAAATAAATATTTTTTATATATTTGATTATTAAAATATTAAATTCCAACAATTCTATAAAATAAAAAATTTTATAAAATATTTTGTTATTTAATATAAGAATAAAGATGTATTTTATTTGAAAATAAATTAAAATAATTTATTAAACATTGAATTTAAAATGCTATATATATATATTTAAAAAAATGAAAGTATGTTCAATGGATATACATTTATAATCCGCGCAAAAGTATAGAGAGAGACAAGAAGAGCTAATAATAAGATAAAGACAGAGATAGAGTAAAAATATTGAAATCAGCGCCATCTTCAGAGTGCCGCAAATGAAACTCACAAAGAAAGGACGGAAAATGATAAGACAGAGATAGAGATAGATCAAGAATTGGTTGCTGGCGCCATCTCTGGTTGCTTCTAGAAAAGTGATTCATTGATGGGATACCGATAGTGCAGGAGAGATGGCGCCAGCGATAAGTAAGAACTGATTACCAGCGTGATCTTTCGATGTTTCTAGAAAGATGATTATTTGAAGAGATATCGATAGTGTACGAAAGATAGCGTTAACGGTCAATTCTTAATCTATATCTATCTTTGTCTTATTATTTTCCGTCCTTTCTTTGTGAGTTTCATTTGCGACACTCTGAAGATGGCGTTGATTCCACAATTTTTACTTTATCTCTATCCTTTTCCCACTATTTAATTTCTTTATCTATACTTTTTCTTAAAGTCATTTCATAGCTGTAAATCTACTTTTAAATTATCGCGAATATTCTATAAAACTTTCTTTGATATGATATATCGTTAGTCACATTATATTCACATATTTCAGAAATAATATAATATAACCTAAAAAAAGTTTAGATTCAAAATTTTTGTGTATATGTTCATATATAAAGGAAGAAAAATTTATCTGGTATATGTATCAGGATTAAATAATTTATAATTTTTTTTTTTATTATAATAATGAAATATAGTATAACAAAGGAAATAAATATAGAAATAATAATTTAAAACATTTCTTAGAAATGAAGAAATTTTAATTAATGAGTAAAACATATAAATATTTACATTCCTAAAAGAAAAAATATTTTATTTTTAATTCTTTATTTTCAATCTATATATATATATACATATATAAATGTTATTAATATGTTTGCATGCAATGAAAATGATGATACAAAAGATGTAAACAATATAGTTAATATTAATATACGACACTTGTTCTAATCATATTACCTACTAAAGTAGTATCTTATACACAGTTACCCACAAATCTCATTGGTGGAAGAGTGATTTTATTTACAAAATGAATGTTGTCAACTACGTCATCAGTTCTTTTATAAAAGCTGAATCAAAGGTATTTAGATTAGTGTGTATTTAGTGTTCGAGATAATTTAGTACCTGTATAAGTACTTTGTATCACAAAGTACAACAAAGTAAAATCGAAGACGAAAAAAAATAATATTAATTATTATCTTAATTATTATCTTAATAATTATCTTTAAATAATCTATAAAATATAGTGAAAATCAATTAAAAACTAAAACTATTACAGACACTTTAAAAAATTGTCACTAATTTTTCATAATTCATTTAATTAATTTATCTCGCAATATTTTTATATTGATATAAAAAGTGCAAAAAATAAAATAAAATAAATAATGACGCGAAATACAAGTATTAAATGTCAAAGATTTATCTTTTTATCGAGGTAAACGATAATATAATAAAATATTCTATTATTATCCCAATTTTGTATGTCATTCTTTGATAAAAAATTGTAATTTTTTTATATCTGTTTAAAAAGTTAAACATATTATATTAATTTTTATTGAATTCTTTAATTTTCAATGAAATCTTACAAAAAACTAACGTTAAAAAACTAAATAATGTATTTTCTTATAATCTTTGTTTTTTATAATTGTCCTTTTTTTATAATTATCTCTAAATTAATTTCTAATTAATTAATTAAATATTTGACATATATATAAAAGCATATGTTAAATATAACATTATGGACATATACGTATATATATATTGAGCTTACGTTTGAATTAATAATAGTTACACTTCGAATAAACTTTGTTCGGGAATAGTCGATGCAAAATAAGCAAATATTAACAAACATTTAATATAATATATAATATACATATTTACGAATTTAATTAATCTTAATTTCATTAATTATTTTTCTTATATTTACACAATCATATTTAATATAAGAGTGTTTGGATAGAAACTTATTTATTATAATTATGCTTATAATATTTTAAATATTGTTGTAGATTATTTATATTTTTATAAGATAAAATAAAATATTTGTATAAGATAAATGCAAAATTTTTTTAAAATTTAAATTTAATGATTTCTTATTTCAATAGAAGTAAAAAGTATGGAATGATGAACGTGTACTTTGTATTTTTAGACAATTGACAGATAGTGCTGCGGATAAAGGTTATAGTGGAAGTGTTAATAAAAATAAATTGTTAAATCGTATAAAAAATGCTTCTTTATGGAAAATGAAAATGTCTATGCAAAATCATACAAAACTTTTAATGCAATTGAAAAATTTCTTATATAAATCTGGTTATGACAAAAGTCTACAAATTATTTTATCTAAAAATTGGTTAGATTTTTTACAAAAAGTAACATATTCGCAAATAAATACTTTGAAAAAATTGTCACCAATTGAATTTTCAAAAAACATAAATGATACGAAAATATCAGATGTAGAAAAATGTAATAATAGTGAAAAAGAAAAAAAAAATGTAATATTAGAAACTTCAGAAGAAAAGACATCAATTACCAATACTAGTGAATGTAAAAAAGTAAGTCAAATAATTTAAATAATGTAGATTCAAATAATTTTTTACAAAATAATTTTCTTATTTATATTTAATAACTTTTATAGCAAACTCATGAAGATACCACAAGTGAGAATAAATTTCAAGCTAAAATAGGATCCCAATCTCTTTCTCAATTTCTTAATGCATTAATATTTAATTCTGCTCAAAATAAAACAGCTGGATTAGTTGTATCACCAAAATGGAAAATAAATCTTCATAAAAATATACCAAAACATAGTATTGCATCTAGAACACGTCATGTTTTGAATGCTATTGCAACTGCTGAATCAAATGCTTCATGTTTGAGGAGAATTGAAGATTTATTATTACATATTGATCAATATTCAGAAGCTAGGCATTATGCTATTAAGGAAGGA
Organism: Apis dorsata; assembly: GCF_000469605.1. Taxonomy (NCBI): domain Eukaryota; kingdom Metazoa; phylum Arthropoda; class Insecta; order Hymenoptera; family Apidae; genus Apis; species Apis dorsata. Next base: position 88,649 of record NW_006263600.1, on the reverse strand, counting down.
GCAATTAAAATATTGCTTAAAACTCGACAAAGAATTAAGGATGAACAAATAAGAGGTATAAAATAATTTAAAAATATTTTTAATAAGAAAGAGAGAGAAAAAGAGAGAGAGAGAGAATATATAAATAACATTTTTAACATTTTAAATTTTGTTTTGAAATTTCAGCACCTATAAGAGAAGCATTAACAGTATTAGGTTATACTGATCCATTGCCTGGCAGAGGTATTAGAATTCTTTCTATTGATGGTGGAGGTATGCGTGGAGTATTAGTTATAGAAATGTTAAAAAAACTTGAGAAACTAACGGGCAAAAAAACTTATGAAATGTTTGATTATATATGTGGTGTAAGTACAGGAGCTATTCTTGCTGCTGTTTTAGGTATGTATATATATATACTAATATTGTATATATAATGTATAATATTTGTATAATATAATATTTAAAAGTTAATTATATAAGTAATTTAATTTACTATAATTTACTATAGTGAAATTATGAATCTTAACATTTTAATAATAACATTATTTATAGGTGGACATAAACGAAAATCATTATATGAAATATCAGAATTATACAAAGAACTAAGTACCAAAGTATTTACTCAAAGTGCTATAAAAGGTACAAGCAATTTGGTATGGAGCCATGGATATTATGATACAGCTCTTTGGGAAAAATTATTGAAAGAACATTTAGGAGAAAAAATTCTTATAAAAACTACTCGCGATTCTACTTCTCCAAAAGTATTTATTATTTTCTATTTATAAGTAAAATATGATGATTAAAATGAAAATATTAAAAATTCATATTTGTTAACTTTAATGCAAAAATTTTTTAGTTTTCAGCTATATCTGCTATAGTAAATCATGAACGCGTAATGGCTTATGTATTTCGAAATTATACTTTACCTCATAGAGTCGAAAGTTTATATATAGGATCTCATAAACATAAATTATGGGAAGCTATTAGAGCATCTGCTGCAGCACCTAGTTATTTTGAAGAATTTAAATGTGGTGAATATCTTCATCAAGATGGAGGTATAGATATTATAATATTATATAATATTGATATTAAAAATTTATTAAATAATTTATTTAAATAATATTTTAATTTTATAGGTATTTTGGTAAATAATCCCTGTGCAGTTGCATTACATGAAGCTAAACAATTATGGCCAAATAGTCCAATTCAATGCGTGATTTCATTTGGAACTGGAAGAACGCCAAGTCAAATTTGTGGAAATAGCAAAAAATCTGCGGAAATTGCGATTTCAAGTTGGAAAGAAAAATTTTATAAAATTTTAGATAGTGCAACTGATACAGAAGGTATTAGGATTATTTTTTGAAATATTTATTTTGTTGCATCATATTGAATGTACTTAAATATTAATAACGATGCATTGTGCAGCTGTACATACGATGTTGAACGACCTCTTACCAGAATATGTTTATTTTCGTTTTAATCCATATTTGACGGAGATGTTATCAATGGTAGAAATACGTCCTGAGAAAATCAGTCAATTAGAACAAGATGCAAAAATGTATATTCGCAGAAATGAAGAAAAATTTCAGAAAGCTGCTGAAGTTTTACTACAAAAAAGAAGACTTCAACAAAAAATTATGGATTGGATTACATTAAAAAGAAAAATGTCAAACTTTTAAATTATCATATCTCACAAATTAATACACATTCCACAATATATAAAACTATAGAAATAGACATTATTAAACATTTTATATTAATCAGATGTACTTACATATACAGTATATGATCAAAATAATATGAATGAACAAAAAATGGAGACAATAGACAATTCTTCGTGCAAATATAAATTAAAAATATAGAATTTTTATCTAAAATTTAACAAATTTTAAAAATCTATGATATATGCAAAGTATGTATAATATTATAATTAAGACACGAAAGTTTATTTTATAATAATACTTTATTGTATTATAATTGTGTTTCTATTGACATTCTAAAAACTAAGAGTTTTTAGAATAAAAAGAACTTTATTCTAAACTTAAGTAACTTTTACTTAAGTAGTGCTTATTTATAGCTTCCCGATTTGGGTTAGCCATTTTTATATTTTGTTGTCGAAAAAATATTTAAAACAATCTTGTAGTTCAATTATGTAAAATATTCTATTTATTCTTTAATGATATTGATATAATGAATAAACATTATATACAATATTATATACAAATACATATATTAATTTTTGCTAAAAAATAGTTTATTTCGCATAAATGTAATTTCAAAGTTCATCAATGAATGTGCACTTTTTTTAATTTAGGATTATACATATGCATAAAATAATATATGTATTAGTAAACATAGCTTAAAATGAATATACTAAATGAGAATTTAGTAAGATTATTTAATTTAATATTTATTTTATTTAATAGCATACAAAGACATTATATTTTTTTCTTTAATTAACTTTCATAAATGATTATATTGCTTTAATAGCATAGTAGCACAGTACTCTAACATGAATTGCAAATATCCAAAAAACAAAGCTTTGTATCAAATAATTTATAATTTGTATAATTAACAAACGTGTAAATATTCAAATAATTTCTACCTCATATATAATTAATTCTAATACTAGTCATATTATATGGATGATAATATATTGATGTGATAAAATCTTTAAATAAAATGAAAATTTATATATTATGTTATATGTATAAAATATTTCATGTAACAATAGTTAATTATTGTTTTATATTATTCTACGAAACATAAAACAATTTTGAAAATTTTAGTTAAATTATTATCAATTTCATTTAAAAAATGTTATATTGTAAAAATACCAAAACAATAAATTACAAATATTTAATTAAACATATTCAATGTTATTGAATTTTTAATTTGTCATTTGCTAAAAATATATATACAAATAAAATGTAGAATAGATATAACATATAATTTTTTTCATATTATAAAAATTTATAAAAATTTAAGAATCATGGAATAAAAATATTGGAATTGACTATCTTTAAAATGATGAAACATGTATAGACAAAGAGAACAAATAACAAGAGAAGGACAGAGATATGATAAAAATATTGAAATCAGCGCCATCTTCAGAGTGCCGCAAATGAAACTCACAAAAAAAAGGATGGAAAATAATAAGACAAAGATAGAAATAGATTAAGAATTGACCGTTAGCGCCATTAGACCGTTCTCTTGCACTATCGATATCCCATCAATGAATCATCTTTCTAGAAGCAACCAGAGATGGTGCCAGCAGCTAATTCTTAATCTATCTCTATCTTTGTCTTATCATTTTCCGTCCTTTCTTTGTGAGTTTCATTTGTGGCACTCTGAAGATGGCGCTGATTTCAATATTTTTATCTTATCTCTATCTTTGTCTTATTATTTATTCTCCTTGTCTATATATGTTTTATTTACGGCTCTGAAGATGGCGTTAATTTGTCAATTTTTATTCTAATAATCAGATTTTTTCCAGAAACTCAAGTTTATTGTGTATAATTCATTTGTGATCGTGTATATATCTTGATTATTTTATTTTATTGATTTATAATGGAATCTCTTCAAGAAATATTGCAATATTTAAATCCAAATACGCGATTAGATCTAAAAGCTACCGCTTTAGAACATATTCTCAGTGAGTATTTATTATTAAAAAATGTTTTATTATTTCAGTTTTTATTTTAACCTCTTAATTTTATTAATTTCCATCATAATAATTATCATATTACAGGTATAACAGGCACTATTGAAGGACGAGAATTGTTATTAAAACTTCCAGATTTATTAGTACAATTAATTGTCTTGACTCAAGATTTTTCTACTGCAATTTCAAAAGATGCAACTCTAGCTTTAATAAATATAACTGCAGATGAACTAGGAACAAATGCATTTTTATTAATTTCAGAAACTCAACCAAAGAATGAAAAATATAATTACAATTTAATTCATGTTTGTATTAGGTATATCATTAACTAAATCAAATAATATTTTTTTTATTTTTATAAATATTTTTGTTAATTTTTTTTATAGATTTATAATGGACAAAGAAAGTATTTTAGCAGATCCATGTTGTATGATTCTTTCCAATATGACCAGACCATTGCATTTATTGGATAGAATTATAACACTTTTTGAAAATAGTGATTATACTTGGGACAGTATTGTGACAGCATTTACTGCTAAACAATATAATAATGTTGGTGCCAAACTTCATTATTTAGGACCTGTTTTCAGCAACCTCAGTCAATCTTCACGTGTAAGAAGGTAAGTTATCAATTAATCTTTCTATTTTTATTTAATTATCAATTTTATTTATCTTAATTTTATTTTATTTTACAATATAGGTATTTAATGGACAGAGATCGTAATGTCATTCAGAGATTGCTTCCTTTCACAGAATATACAGATAGTATAATAAGACGGGGTGGAATTGTTGGCACCTTGAAAAACTGTTGTTTTGATGTAGAAAATCATGAATGGTTGTTAAGTCCTGAAGTAGATATTTTATCGTATCTTTTATTACCATTGGCTGGACCAGAAGAATTTGATGATGATGATAATGATAAATTGCCAGTTAGTTTGCAATACTTACCAGAAACAAAGCAGAGAGAACCAGATTTGGATATTAGGTATTAAAATTTTTTATTTTTTTTTTTTTTAGAAATTTTTATTTTTTAATTATTTTAGGATTATGCTACTAGAAGCTTTAGCTCAACTATGTGCAACAAAAAGGGGCCGAGAAATATTGAGAGCGCAAAATACGTACATCATACTCAGAGAATATCATAAATGGGAGCAAAATAAAAATGCATTGTTAAGTTGTGAAAATGTTGTAGATATTTTGATTAGGTACGAAGATCTTGATTCTTTCTCTTTTTTTTTTTTGTTTCATATATAATAATAAATATTACGTAAATTTTAGAACCGAAGAAGAAATAGGTTTGGATAATTTAAAAAATATAGAGATTCCAATAGAATACTCAGAGAAATTTTATAAAATGGATCAAGACTTTATTAATAGTACATGATGATATTGGTACAATAATACGAATTATTTCATATACATTGCACAAAATGTACATATTATAAATATAAAATAACAATTTATCTCGTAAAAAACGAGATTACGCGTGATATTGCACTATTCCCTTGTATCAATTGTTTTTATTTTTAGTTAAATTATCAGATCTTATGTAACTATTGGACGAATTAAAAAATTTGAACAAACAAATAATCACATATTTAAATAATCACAAATTATAAATAAAAATAGACTAAATTTTAATAAAATTAATTTTTTTATATACATATTTCAAACAATTATAAAAATGAAGAAAAACAGGTAATAGATATTCGTAAAATATTTGCATGTTATTAAAATAATAAATTTGTGTAATATTTACTTTTTTCTTTTGCATTTATTTTATTACATTTCTTTTTAATGCAAACAGTAATATGATTTTAATTTACTCGACTCAAAATAATTCTTGCTGAGATCAAGTCTCGCAAAAATGAGAATATAATACCATTACTGTTATATTAAAGACTGATATATTTCAAATGTATGGTATATTTCTCCGAATTAAATGTAAATCACTAGTATTGTTATTAATTAATAACTATATATATATATGTATATAACGATATATTGGAGCATTTATCATTATCGATTTTTTCGAATTAAATTGTGTAAAAGCTTAATACACGTTTCAAATGGTTTCAAATATATTTCTAATAAAACAAATATTCATAATAATAAAAATAGAACATATAATAGTATCACTAGCATTTACATTTTTGTAATATATAATTTAATATCTTTTATTTATTTCTTTCTAAATATTTCCATTTAAGTCAAGTATGTAATACAATATTTACACCTTTTTGCTAACTGGTGTTTCTTAATAAAAATAAAAAAATAACTTATATATGCATATATATAATGTATAATTATACATATAGATAAAAAATTCTTTCCATAAATTCATTTTTTAATCTCTTTGGCATCTTCCTATTTAAAATTACATCATTGCCATTTGTTAATTATCAATTTATTAATTTTCGATTTCTCCATAACTTAAAAAAATATTTTATATCTTTAAAACATTTCGATTAGATCAAATAGGAAGAATTAACATTAAGAATCATCATGGTAAATATCCTAGTCCAGCCTCGAGACTAATGGAACTCTTAATGCTGGAGGCATTACTAGCTCGTCTACTGATCCTATTCGAATCAGCCCCGAAGACTGCCGCGATTTCCGCGCTTTTCTTGATGGAAAGGGCTTCGTGATGCGCTCCAGATCGACTGGAAGAATGGGAATGACATTTCTTATTCCTGTCTGCGCCGCCAACGTACACCAAACGACCCTGCGTGTCTCTGGCACTAACGACCAACACTTTTTCACTGTCCGACGATTGTTGAGATTTCCGATCTGGATTGAAAAGATCGTAATCCAGGGCGAGATTGTTCGAACTGCCATAGCTTGATGACGACTGCTTCTAAAATATATACAATGTAATTTTACAGTTTAATTATTTTATCTAATTTCAATTATTCGATTTCATTTTCTTTTTCAGGTATCAAAATACCCAAATGAATTCTTTGTATTTGAAATTTTAAATGCTCGAAATTCTAAGAGTTTAAAGTAGATAATTTTTCAAAATTCTTAAGATTTCTTCAAAATTCCAAGCATCTGAATTATTATGTCTAAAATTTGAATTTTAACGAATCTAATATCTTTTCTTCAAACAAATAAAAACCTAGCTATGTTAATCTCTCCATATAAAAATTTAATTACATCAACACATTTAATTTTTGTAGAATTTGATATACCTTGAGTACATCCAAACCTTGAGAAGGCGTTCGACCTCTCCCTGTCTTCGTCGCTCGTGCTCTGTCTGGACTTCCGGCTCGGCTTAAGGTACTTTCATAGGGCACGATGCCCCTTTGCCTCAGTTGTTCCAGTATCGTCGGACGAATCGATTGTCGGGCGCAGTAACATTTATTGCTCTCGGAGCAGCTGTCGGTGTCACACGAGCACACCACCGTGTTTGGAGGCACATGAGGCTGTTCCGGAATTCTTCTGGACAACGAGCAGTAACATTTGTCCGCCGATACGCAGGTGCAAGACTCAGAATCGTAACTGCACTCGCTGCAACTCACGTAACCACTGCTGCTCCTATTCGCGGCAACGCCTGCGCTTCTGTTTAATCTTCTACCTGAAGAATTTCAACACTTTGATAAATCTTTTGTGATATTTTTTTGAATCTACCTTAAATCGTAATTGATTTTCAAACTCCATAAGTTTTCCATTCGAATTTTCTTTTATAAAATTCAAAATTTTTAAATATCTACATTTTTTTCATATTATTCTATAAAATATAGGTGTTCCAAATAATTTTCAGTGATTTAATAATTGCCACTTCATTTAGTTAATAAATAATTAAATTAGAACTGAGATTTATACAATAAGAATAGAATAGAATATTTGTGTTTAGTATTTTTTAATACCGATAAAATAAATTTTAAAAAATGTAAATGCAAATAAATTTAAGCATTTGAAGCGTACAATTGTTTCTCAAAATTTTATATTCAAATAATATGAATAAATATGATTATACGATAAAAGTTTTAAAGATAAAGTGACAATTATTCGAACACTTATTTTCCTAAAGAAATAAGAAATTAAATATTTATTTACATGTGTCACTGTCCTCCGAAGTAGTGTGGCAAGCATTTTTACTTGTCCTCCAAGAAGATCTTCTCTTCGCCAGCCTGCTAGCCAATACGCGGTTTCTGTGATTGTTTCTGACATCGCAGGAAGAACTGCTACCGAAACTATCGTTCAATCTTTTTGCAGGGAATATGACGGAAGTGAATTCTGTCGGTCCACCTTTCAGCCTCGACACCGACCTCTTTATAGCCCTGCCAAGTAAGCAGGTTCGTCGATTCGATCGTCTTCGTTGCGGTCTTCGACGTCTTCTCATTATGCTCGCTGACCTCTGATATAACTCATCCTGTGTCAACGTCGCCGCCAATTTCAACAAGAACTCTTTATACAATGGTTTCAAATCGTTGAAGGACATCCCTTCGGGATCTAAATGAAAAAGGCAATATAAAAATATTACGTATTGTGCGTTATTTTCAATTTTATCGAACGATAGTTACCGATAATAGCTGCCAAGATGTCGTCAACACTGGTCAGGCCTTCCTGGTTTCTAAACTCGTCGAACAACTCTGTGAATCCCAGAGGAGTGCCACCTTTGATGCTATTAGGCCTTCTAGCGCTTCCAGGATTCAAAAAGCTTCCCCTTCTAGGCAACTCGACCCTGGTCATCAAATCTCCTCGATCCACGTCAATATCGCTTTGAGATCTCTTCAATTTGCCTTCTTGAAGATTCTTCGTCGCGTCTTCGGATCTGCTAACGGGTGGCTCGCTACCAGCTCTGCTCCTCTTCCTGATCCTCGGCTGATTATACTCGGATAAATCCAAATTCGACGTGGAGTCGCTCAACGGTTTCTTCAGAGGCTTGTCCATAGTGACCACTCTGCTCACTCGTCTTCCGGATGTACATTTCTCCTGGTCCCTCGATCTTCTTCGTTCCACGGGCACAGAATCATCGAAATTTTCCTGATTCAATTGGTAAAAGTCACTTTTGCGAGATCTGCCGAAGAAAATGTCCTCCTGGGAACTTCTTATCTTCCCTCTCTCGAGTTTGTCGGTTCTACTACTCTGAACATCCTCTTGAGCGAGACTGTATATCTTGTCAACGTCTTTGAAATGATCTTCGTAGAGTCTCTCCTTGCTACCTCTTTTATTCGCTCGCTCGTACAGCGAGTTTTCTTCGCTCTTGCAAGTCGGTTTGTCCTTGATCCTATCGTGGATCAAAGCGTTTGATTTAGGAGATTTATTTGAAGAATACGTCTCTTGACTCTTGGAGATATCTTTCGAAGGGATCAGTTCGTAGGAATCACGCGTCTTTTCGTACATCTTGTCCTTGATGTTTTCTGATTCCTTATCGGGGCTCTGTTTCTTAAGACTCTCGTTTTTCCCTGCTTTTCCACTCACAGGACATGCCTCGTATCTATTGGAAACAGTCTCGTACAATCCACTAGCTCCGATATCGTAAATTTTACTCGAGGATTTATTAAAATTGTCTATTTCAATTTTTTCCGATATTATTAAGTCCGATTTAGTTCCAAATATCTTGTTCTTCGAGTTTTGCCATTCCTCCTTTTCAGATACCCTCGAATCGAAGTTTTTCTGGATAGAATTGAAATTCTGGACGAGAGGAATCATTTTTTCCTTCGGAGTCTCTCTTCTTCTTCCTCGTGCCTCCAAAATATCTTCTGCTTTCACGTCTGAATTCTTTTTCTTCCTTCTCGGTGCTTTTTGTAATTCCGATGGTTTCGAGGTTTCATCCTCTGTTACCGAACTGGACACCGAGGTCTTCTTCGTTCGTGGAGGTCTTACAGGATGCGAAGTAGTCGGTTTAACAGATTCTGCTTGCAAAATGTTCGTTCTGATGCCGAGTCTGCTACTTAGGCTGGGTTTTCTATCGCTGGAGGCTATCGAAGCTAGGCTCACGCAACCAACGCCATTCGTGTGCCTCGGTCGACGTCGATTCGCATCGAGATCAGCCAGAAGAGCTCTGTAGAGGGTCGCTGCTGCGGCCACCGCGTCGTCTTCCGTTTTACAGGCGAACGCGTGACACTCTAATAATCTCGTTGCACCTGGTCGTCGCATTACTACAGCGAATATGGGTGGATAATTTTCCGCTGTCGTTTTCAGTCCACGCATTGTTCTGGAAAGGATCGACTTCGTCAACAATTTTTTTTTCTCGAAGAAAATATTTTTTGTGTTTTGGAATTAATTAGCCATTTGGTTACTGATTAAAATTCATTATTGATCGATAACAAGTCAGCGATTATTTATCGATCCATTAATCATTGGTCAATTGATTTGATTGTGTGTGCTTAATCAATTCGGTAGTCAATAATCGAATCAATGGTCAGTTTAATAGTCAAACAATTATTTTATATTAATCATTAGTAAATTAATGGATAAGTAGTAGTCATTTTATTAACTTTATTAATATTATAATTAATCATATAAAAATATTTATGTTTAAATATTTAGAAGAAAATATTTTTTTAATAAAAATACGTGTTTCGATATATAATGAATGAAAGAAACATTTTCAGTTTCGTAGGAATTTTAGCAAAAGATTTAACTCAACTGAACATTATTGTCTTCTAAACAAATTTCAATGTTCGATATATATAAAATATTTGCTTAACCGATGCTAATTAATGAAAAATAATAATATCTTTAAATATATAACGATACCAACGACAATATCCCATAAAAATTTCTCCATTTTTGTAATTCCAAACGATTATACTTCTTCTCAAGGTCATTGTACTAACACATGAAAAAATTTAATTACAGGTAACCACGACGCCATTAATTTCTCCTCGAGACGCTTTCCATCGCGATGCTCACCTGTATAAGTCTGCGTGCTTCTCCTCGCCTGTCTGGCTCTGCTCGTGATCGCCTACCAACGGCAAGAAAGCGTGATGCAGCTCTCCCGATTGCATGCGTTTACCGCGTAGCCTCAACGCGCTCCACACGGCGATTCTGCGAAAGGGGTTGTTCTTCTCGCAGGCGTCATTGATGCGAAAAGTGAGCCCTCGTCTCGAAACCTCGAGTTCCGCTCTCACGGACTCGTCGATCCTTTCCAGAAGCTGACGCAGAGGCTCTTGGAGACCTCGAACGCTGGCTACACGACCACCTACTGGAGCTGCTCCCATGTATTTCACCTGAGTAAATGAGTAATAATTTCATACAAATAATTTCTCTTTTCTTTAAAATAAAAGATAAGGTTTTTTAATATTTCCATATTTTTTTTGTCTCATTTCTAGCAGCAAAATAAACGTACCATATTTCTTACTGGAAAATAGAATTTGGATATAAACGCTTACTTTTAAATTACAATTATTTATTAAAAGTATTTGTTATTGTGTGTCGTATTATATGTTGAAATTAAAATGAAAAGGCGGATGAAAAGTGAAAATGAAAAAAAGTGAATTAAAAATATTAAAGTAAATTAAAAAATGTAGTAATGATTATTGTTATTATATGTTATGATTTGGCTATTATCGAAAGCATCAAATTAGTTATCCTAATGGTTATCGTATATCAGGCAGATATCATTAGAGTAAAAAATGATAATGGATCTATTAAAAAGATAGCGAGGCGCGCGCATTTAAATAGCGGTATAATGAAAGTTAATTAAGATATAAATATCGCGTAAATTATATAGATGAATCGATTATCAAGAATTTCATCGATGCTGATTAAGCAGAATCATTGTAAAATCGTTTTATGCGATGTAATTGTTTGTTGCATGTTTTCAATATAAAAGTGAAATGAAAAATTATTAACGAAAAAATTAGATACCCTTGCATTTGGAACTATATATAAAGAATATGAATATTACGAATATTGTGAATTTATGAATATTATTTTTAGAATATTTCGCGGAAGAAGCGAAAAATATTGATAAGAATTAACACATTTGATTAAATGCCATCGTTATAAACATTTGTGGTATCTTTTGAAAAATTTATTTCTAAAGGACGGAAATGTTAATGGCTCTTAAAAAAGAGAATATTTTTTAACGTCTATCGTTCAGTATATGATAATTTAGATAGTGAAAAAATGAATTTTTAAAGTGTGCTAAAAGACGCAATGTGACACACTTTTTTATTACTTCAACAGACTTTATCCGTAACTGTAACAACGAAACTAGTTTGCATATTGGGACAGACATCTGCGGATGATGGAACGAATAATATATGATAATGGTTTAAATTTAACGCTGATAAAAAAATGTTATTGAAATATTTCGATTTTTTTCCAATCAGCAAAATATTAGTAAAAGAAAATACTCTAAGAAATTATTTCATTTGAGAAATATAAATAATAAAATATAAAATAATTTAAATCAATACACGATGATTATTTCAATAACAAAATAAGATAATATATTATTTTAATCACACTTTATTTTCTTATTATGCTCTGTTCTATTCGCATTCTCGATTTTTAATAGGAATCACAATATTTTTAATTAAAATTATTTTCAATGACGACTGCAAAATATTATATTTTCAAATATATATTTTATTTCAATAATGCTTAACTCTACCCTACATTACATTCTACCTCTCTTCAATCCAGTATACACAAGTATACTCCCTTTCTCCAGATCTTGTACCCAAATTTCTTTCTTAAATATATACCGTGCATCGAACCTTCGACCATGCGTGAACTCGTTCTTCCTCCATGTTACAAATTTCCCCACAAACCCACTTTCCCAGTTTCCTTATCGCTTCGTCGCCATTTCAAAACCAGAAATGCATTTTTTTTTTTTTAAATTTGCAGTAATCATAATCGTGTTATCTAGAAAAGATGATAAATTCAAACTATGGAAGAAATTCCTTTCTCAATTTCAAGATCGTATAATATTCTGGATCGTGTTGAGGCAATGATCTGAGGCAATGATCTGACCTCGGCGAGGCATCATCGCGGATGGCGCAACGAAACGATGCGGAAGAGGGAGAGCATAAAAGCGGGGCAATAAGAAAAATCCGCATACCTATTCGTGGCAACGAAGGGGAATTTTTCAGTGCTCCGAATACATAGTCCAGCCTAGTCACGCTTCGTGAATCGTGAATGGAATGAAAGTGATGATTAAAAATCGTTGGGACCACGGATACTTGAGAAAAGTACCCGTGCTCTTTTGTCTTTGAGTATTTGAATTGAATACTTATTAATATTCCTTTTTTTCTTTTTTTTTTTTTTAGTAAATTAGATTTACAATTTCATTCGTATTTGTCAAATGTGGATTTACATTGAGTTATATTATAAGTTATGGATATGTGAGATATCTTTGGAAGATTTTAGATACAAAAATATCGCTTGAGGCTTTATTAATTTATACACGATTGAAGTTTGTGTTAATTAAAATGAGATAAAAGTAGAATTTCTGTCTTCATTTTCCTTCATCTAACATTAATTCAATTGTTTTGAAGAATCAGTCTTTCGTAGAGATGTCTCACGAATATATTAACAATATTTCATTTGATGAAACATGAAAGATGTACTTCAAAAAAGACAAAAAAATATCATTTATCGTTTGGATAAAAGAATCCTCTTTTATGCGAATTATTCATCTTTCTAAATAAAAAGTTTTAAAAAGACATTGAATTAATTTGTTTTTAAGATTTTAATTAATATTTATAATAAATTACATGTTAGAAAACTGTTAAAAATTATTTATCTCTGTTGTAAATACTTTTTTTTATAGATTTCTACAATTTTTAGTATTAATAATGTATATGTACGTATATAATCATATAGAAAAAATTTATTAATTCATTTAACGAAAGTTTTTACAGAAATAATTTTAATTTTAATTAAAATATCGCGATGATTCTTAAAAATCGAGAATACGAATAATGAAATAAAATTATTTTCACGAGGAAAAACTGTAAATCTCGGGTAATAGAAATAATAATATATCGTATGATTTCATATAGTAGAAAGTAGGTATGTTTCGGTGATTCTTTATCCAAACGAAAGCATGTAAAAGTTTCAGTTTCTTCTTCAACCATTATATAAACAACGCAAAATATTTTTCATCACTATGGTCAAATTATATATCGAAGGACTTATAGAATTTTTATAATTTTAAAATTTTGTAAAGAAATTGTTCGCTCATACAGTGACTAATACGCACATACGACTTGGACTAGATGTTCTCTTCAGAGAAATCAATTTTGAAAAAGGATGTGTATCACGATATCACGCGAGTTAGGAGTTAAAATTGTTCAAAAATATCGTTTCTATCTCACGAAACAACCTCGTCGACATATTTTCCATCGTCTCTTAGACATTAGGAACGATATTCGCCTCTTTCTCGATGAAAATTTCGCTCAACCGTGTCGCATAATTAGTAGTACACAATATTAAGTGTTACGACGCTCTTAATCTCTGCTGACACGTTTCGTTCTACCCTCATTCGGCCAAATATTATTTAACATACGTCTCTTTGATCAGATAAAAAAAATTTAAGAAGAAAAAAAATATAGATATTTTTAAGATATTCTTCATGATTACTGGACGAATACGGAAATATTCTTTAGGATCATCCACTTGAAGTAAAGTTGGGATCGGTTTATTGAAAATTTGAAGTATGAAAATTATTATCATTTTCTTCAACATTATTTCAGAAAAATTTGAAAATCAATAAAAATCCATATTATCGCGTTAATTGTAGAAAAAGGAATTGATAATTAATGATACAATTTTCGAACGAACAAGTAGTACAACCAATTATACTAAATCTAAATTTTATTTCCATTCGAAATTGCTTTGCATTGAATTATTTTTTAAATTTTTCATACATGAAAGAATTTAGAGTAACCATGATTAAATAATTAATTGAAATATTTAATATATATTCAATTAATTTATAATATTCTATAGTTGTATTAAGAAACTTTACAATTTTAATATCTCGTCGTTCTCATTCGAGTATATTTTCTTATCTCGAATAGAATTGATCTAAAACTAAAATTGAGAAAAGATTTTTTCATTCATCGTCCGCACGAGTTTGATATTTTCTTGGTGAAGCATAAAGCGATCGACGCGTGTTTGAAGGCAATTTTCAACTCGTGAAGTAGGTGAATACATGGCCAAGGCGCGAACAGCTGCGAACTCGTCTCGAGAGTGGAACGAATGATCGTTCAGAGATTTTTCTCAGTACTTAGGGAGAGGGATGCGGTGACGAGGCCGTATGGTCAAATTAACATAAGTGAAAATCTTCTTTTTCTTCGTGATCCCGTCTAATTGCAGTGAAATCTTTGCTGCGATATACGTTTGGCGAATTGCATTAAATATACCGACTTATTCTAAAATATTTGTTTTAAGAAAATCAATTCGAATTTTGTTCTCGAAAAATTGAAATTTCTTCGTGTATTTAAAGGTGAAGAAGCTAGAAGAAGATGAAAAATTTTTAAAAATTGAGCGAATGGTTTCATACTGACGTTAAATTCTTAACAATTGAATCTATTAAAAATAGAAGAAAATTAAGAATTACAAGATTCTGAATTAAAATGTTTACCCATATATTCTTTGTTTAATTGTATATATACAAGATGTCATTTCAACAAACAAGTAAATTATTTATTGCATAAAAAAAATGTTTCATACAAAAGTTACATAATATTATAAGGAAAAGATAATTTTTCTTTGTAAGTGGATACAAAAAAATATATATCATAATCAATGTTGTTAATAATAAGCGTCAACATTATCATTCGAATGCATGAGAATAATTATACGAGAATAAAAATTATAAAGGAAAGTAATCAATATGTATATTTACCGGTAAAATTGCAGCGACGCATTCTTCGGGTGTTCCGCTTTCGGCCTCCACCGAGGCGAACATCGCTTCGATCCGCGCTTGTACGGCGCTGTTCACCCGCCTTTGCTCCTCCGCCCCCACGTTCTCCACGTAATTCGAGTTCACAGTCGATACCCCACCGTACCATCCCCCAATGTTGGATCCGTAAATCGATCTATAAATCAATAAATGTCGAATAACATTTAATTTCTTTAAATTCTTTTGAATATTTTATTATTATTATTTCTTTTCTTTTTTTTTTTTCTAGGAATTTGAAATTTTGGAATTTAAGAAATCGAGAAGCATTAAATTTGTGTACCTGGAGTCCTCGAAAAGGGCATCAATGCGAGCTTTGCTCCTGAGAGAGCATTCCGAGGCGGGACCAGCCAACCGGAAGCCATCTTCGTAACAGGACATCCCCACGCAAGACATTTTCAATTTAAATTATATTAGAATAAGACGTCTTGCAGGCTCCCTATGGCTTTTCTCTTGGTTGTATTTCTATACATCGACGTCATTCGTTCTGAAATAATTCAATAAATGTTTTTTTTTTTCAATAACAGGTAATTATCTTTCATTATAAAATTTTATCATTTTGGTATTGATTACTTGATTATTGATTGCTTATACATTGTTTTAGACCACTTATTTTGAATGAAAAGCATGTCTTTGATGGTAAAAAATAATTTGATATCAGCATATTTAGATACACGTGCAAAGCATTTTAAATTGGAAAAACTTCAATCTTCAAATTTATATGCAATTTTAATTGTTTAAAAAATTTTTTAAACATTTGAATTTTCTTGGAAGAAAAATCTTTTCACTATTCATTTCCTAGTGTAAAATGATTTTTTTCGAGAAAGAAAGAAAATTTAGCGTAAGAATATAAAAATAGATGATTCGATCTTCAAAACGATCTCATTATTGTATAACTATTTTTCACAAAGTATTTATGGTCAGCAATGCATATTGATGAATCGATGCAATATTTTAAACTTTCTTTATTAACAAGAAAAAGAGACTTGATTATTACAACGATGGTAAGAAACAAAAATGTCAATGAACTTTTGAACGTCCAATAAGAAGTTCACGAAGATAAGTGGCGGTGAAAAAAAATTCGCAGGATTGGATTGTGGAGATCTGGCAAGGATCTCACCTCGTTTCCACGGACACTTGCCGCTGATCCGCAACCTGCGTTAAATTTATGCGAGAACAAACCGCGTCGGACGTACTAGCAATTAAAACTGTAATTGCAGGCAAGAAAATTGGATAAGAAAGACTTATCCGATCTTCTCGATGGACGCCTTTCAAAGTTTCAGTAAAAGTGATAGCTCCTCGTAATTTCACCCTTCGATATCATGCTTTTAGCCATGAATATCCATCCTATTCTTAATAAAGTTGCAGGATGATTTTTTTGGAACAGATTCTTTTATATAATATTTTTAACAGGTATATTAATTTGCAAAATCTTTAGATTTTATATTTTTCAATATATTTTTAGAAAAAATACTACTAGTAAAATTATTATAATTTCTATCAATATATGACACATTTTAATCCTGATTTATTCAGCTGTATTGTGTATCTAACATGTATAATAATTGTAATGAATTGTGCTTTAAGTACTTTTAAATTTATCTTTTTTTATTTTAAATTTTTTATTTAATTTTAAAAATTTAATAAAGAAATTTAATTTGTAATTATTTTATTTTTAATTTCAAATAATAACTTGGATAGGAGAGATTATGTTGAGATGAATAATATAATATCAACGTGATCTATATATTATTATAAAATTTTAATTTTCTTTATCATTTTTTTCAGAATTTCAATATCAATTTTTTTATGCAAAAGATTCGATATGTCATAACTATGCGAATTAAGCTCTCAATTAATCAATGAATCTCGCTCAATTTCCTTACGGTTTGTGTCTGATCGTAAATCGTAACTAGAACATCTTTGCTATTGTTGCATCAGCGAATTCCAAAGGAATTTTCACGCTCGCAAGTTCGCAAGTCACACGAAACCTGGTTTAGAATGGATAAGAAGGAATTATGTTTCGCGAATCGCAATTGTTTACCGCGATAGAAATCGCGAATACTCGATAGAATTATTGCATGCATGCCATCGACATGAACACCGCTCGATTTTCACTTGGCACTCGCGTTTCTTTTGAACGTTGAAGGTCTATCGGGGAAGAAGCGATGCAAAACTTGAATTTCACCATGTGCGATAACATTTTTTAATATCTACATAGTGTTTTTTAAGAATATAACTTCATTCTCAAAAGAATGGAAATTGATTTATAGAGATATCTTAATTTTGCATCGGTAATGCTTTATAATGATTCTTTGAATCGTTTTTTTATTTTTACAGAATCGAAGGATATTCGAAGTGAGCTGATAAGAATAACTATACAAATTTCGTATTGTGCCATGACCAAATAAAAAAAATTGCTCTTGGAAAACTTTTTCAAAATATATAATTATAATACTTTATTCATTATTTTAAGTAATTTAAATTAATCAAAATAGTTGAAACATATAAGGAAAAAATGAGAATATTATTAATTATTGAAAATTTGAATTACAAAAGAAATATTTTTTCAAAAATATTGTATAGAAAGTTTCGAATTATTTTTGAGACAAATGTTAAATTAAGTCAAGTTTTAGACTCTAGTAAATGAATCTCCCTAAAAATATCGAATCACATAACTTAATAACATTCAGAAAGTAAATTTATCTACATATCGTAATAAGAATTGTTTCTTTTCACTTCCAAATGATTTGTATAAAAGAAATTCATAAAAGAATTCAACCACTGTCTTCTTAATCAATCCTCATTCAGTTATCCTCACCAAAATTGTGAATATCATTCAAAAGCCAATAAAGAATCATTTCCTTCTGAGGTGGTGAATCATATCAGAATCCGTTCAGAATAAGTCGAAGAAGAATATAATATACATATATATATGGTAATTATAATTTCTAATTTACAAATTCTTCTGAAAAACGAAGCTACGTAAAACCTTGTACAGTTATTCGGATCGACTTTTCTGAAGGTGGCTATCTTCTCAACTTGTGTATTATGGAGAATAACTGTCGCTGACACGAGCACTTAAACGAAGCCCATCTGTTCGTATGTTCACCGTTGCACGCTCAAGTCGTGACCGATTATCGAAAATTGGACAATTATTCTGTTAATTGCAAACGGGAACGAATTTTAAAGTTTGTTGTACGTCTCAAATATTGGGGACAGATTGAGCAATTGGGTTAAATATTATTGTAAAATTTATAAATAGCAGATCTATACTAATTAATTTTGTGTGACAGATATAATGAAATAGTAATGATGATTTTTAATTAAAAAATTATAAAAAAGAAGTATCAATTACTTAGAAATTTAATTATTAATTTATTTCAATAAATTGTTTATAATTTTAATTGATAAATTATTCTTAATAAAATGGCTCTAATTATTCTGTGATCAAAATCTTAATGGTCGATATTCGACCATAGGATTTAAAGAAAGTCGCATATTTTTTAAAGGAAATGATTTAGGATGATTAGGAATAATTAATTTTTCAAATTTTATTAATTGAATTTAAACCAATACGAATCATGTTTGTTTAATCAATACGAAGATAAAAAGACTAATTTATAAATCTGGAATCACACATAATTATGCATTACATGAGTAAAATACAATTAATAAAAAAAATATTCAAGATGAAGATATTTGAAGAACTTAATTGAATCGTTACTTATCTCGAGTTAAAATTAAATACGCGTCTTAATTGTCTATTTAACAAGCCGCTCAACAAGATTTCATTTTTAAACGTAACTCAAACAAAAGAATGGTCCATAAACTTGAACGAAATCTATTCACGAGACATTAACTTTACTACTTTTTCTGTATTCTTTATCAACTAATTTATCAAAGAACAATATTTTTTAAAATTACTATGTTCTTATCTATATAATACATACAAATGAATTTAGAAATATATAATATAAATTTTTTTAGATAAATAATTTATAACAAAAAAACGATGAATTGACTAAATTGTATCTATCATTTTTACTGTTAATTTCTTGATAATCTTCTAATAATAATAATTTAATAAATATAAATCTAAGGTTAGAATTTAATAGAATAAATATAATAAAATAATATTATATTATATTATGTTATATCAAAGGAAATATACATATTATAGAATACATATGTAGTTAATTAGGATTAATTTATCAAAAAACGATTTTATTTTCCTTTTTTTTATATATCTTCTCAATTCACTAAATATTCTATCTATCATTTTAATAAATATAAACTTTGGAGTAATTACAAGATAAAAACCAGCTGCTGCTTATTTAGCCTCTCATCTCTACGAATGACGAAGTATACATCTTCCTTCACGCGATGGCCGGCAAAGGCAGCGAATATTAAGGTCGACAAATGGATATCACGTGTCGACGAATCGCATGAAGAAGCTAGTAGTTTTTTGATTTAAAGAGTGTGGATCGTTCAAATTATAATTACCAAGTTTATGGTTCGTTTGCCGGCCGAGTTCAGTCTGATGAAAATCGAATAAACAGACGGAAGTTACTAAAACTGGTCACACGAAACTGTTTGCGTGCGAAGGAAAATCGTGTCGAATTCACTCACTCGCTCCTTCGAGGTGAAAATCTCGATTGGTCGGATAAATCGGGGAAAAATGGAAGTCGAAGAAAATAGAGTTAAAAAATGAATAAGATAATCTTTGCAAAATTGAGTAAAAACTGAAATAAACAAAACATCATTGATTTCCTTTGTCGTTATCTTATCTTTTTTTTAAATAAAATTTACATATTTTTATTCAATTTCTTCAAGAACTAATTTTTTTAAGACTAAAGAAAGATAATTATTTTTTATATTTTAATGGTATTTATTCAAAGAATATTTATAAATATATTAAACGAGAAAAACTTTATTCTCGTTTTTTTTTTAGAAATATTCTTGAATTAAATGTATGAGAATTACTATTGTAATCGAATTACTAACAATGAAAATGATATAAAATGAATATGAATAATTATATGAATAATATTATTATACAAATAAGTAAAGGAACATCGAATCTTTCTCTCTCTTTCACTTATATTTAAACAATATTTTTCTGTAACAAAGAAATTATTATCGAGAACAAGAAAAGACTATTCTTAAAATCTTTCTTAAATTCTTTTAATGACACGTGATAACTATATATTAATAACGAATATATATATTCCACATATATATTAAAATTTCATTCCACTTACTTTTCCAATCGATTCCCTTAATCTCGTTATTGCTAAAAAATCTTCAAACATAGAAATATCCAAAATCGTCTGGAGAAACACCGGTGCACTATTAATTCCATCGTGAAAATCACTCGTCGATCCACAATACTCCAGATTCTTCCATCTTCTTCATTTATGTAAAATTACACGATCCTTTCGACGATAAAGATCAAAGCACAATTCTTCTTTCACAAATCGAAACTTGGATTAATTGAACTCCCTTTAAAATCTCCCTACGTCGATTGGCGAACACACAGAAGAGAACATTGACGAACGACCTTGGCCGCGAGTCGATCCGGATGACCGTCGACGTGAAACTGCCGGGGATGTTCCGCAGGAGAGACTCGAGTTCTCTGGCCAGTGAGTCGGCTCCTCCACGCTGGAACGAGAAGGAGGAGGAGGAGGAGGAGGAACAAGAGGATGAAGATCGACGGAGAGAGACTTTCTGCTCTCCTCGCGGTGCTCCATAGGAAGGGTGAACGTCTGGTCCCCCCCCACCCCCCGCAGCTTTTTACCGGAAACCTCGTCTCGAGACACATGGATGACACGTACGCATCATTTTGATTAATCGGTTTACTATCGATCTTTATTCAATTTCTGGAGATATGACGCTTGAGAGGGATAAGTAAATAGAAAGTTGTGGTTTAGAGGGAAAATTCTATTTTTGGAATTCTCGAGAGAGTGAAATGATTACATCGTGTATGAAGATATTCATTTTCTTTTTGTAATTCTTTTCTTTCTTTCTTTTTTTTCTTTTTTTGATAATTTATTAAAATTATGGGTTAAGAACGATCCGCGAATTCCAAGTTTTATAGAATTTTCTCCACTTTTTTCTTTTCTAAAACGGTTCTCTTTTTTAAAAGTAGGATACTTTGGATTATTAGTTTTCAGAAATTTGAAAGATAACGATTAGATATTTTTGCGTAAGAATAGTTATTCGAAACAAAAAGACTGTAATATGTATTCCGTAATTATAATTTATCTAAATTTGTGCGTTTTAGCGAGAAGAAATTCGACAGTGCTGGCGGGAAAGTGGGTCGAAAACTAGTTACGTATATTATGCAAATTACCCTGTATTTAATGTGTAATCATTATCCAAAGGAAATGCTTAAATTGCTAAGGAATTGAAAAACGCACGATACCTATTCATTACCATTATAATACTAACTCAAGACTAACTTATTTGCATCGAAAAGAAATTACAGGAAAAGACTGCTGACTTCCCCATTATTCCGTATAATAAAACATTAATAAAAATAATTGCTGATTTTCACGAATGATCTATTAAAAAATCGAAACTCGCTCAATGCCTATTATTTACAAATTTTCATTTCGCCTTTTAGATCTATCCAAATCCACGCGATCGGAGCGAAAATTAAAAAATCTAAGCTTAAAAGAAGCATATACCTCTCAAATTTCACGCGATTGATTCATGAAGCGAGACTACGTGGTATTCGTTCCAAAGATCGATACGGGATCACGTATAACGAGATCTGCATGTCATTTTGTTACACGTTACATCGTATCCAGTGACCAATATTTTTACTCCGATCGTGAAAGGACGGCTGGGGTCAAGGGAACAAGAAGAGAAAAAAAAAAAAAATACGAGGAAAGAGGATGAGAATGAAGGGAGAAGCTGAGCAACCGCAGTCTGGATTCTCTGGTTTCCATCGCTGGTCCTCTTCGACGTGGTAACGCGGTAACCGATAACGGTATCGTGCTTCGACGGCGTTCACCAATGTGAGAGTACTGTTATTCCAACGATGCAGCTTTCCTCTCTGTTCCACTCCTGTCGTCGTTCCTTCTCGTCCTGTTCCTTTGCCACCCGGCAAGCGTGAAGCAACATGGATGCTTGTTAGTCGCTCCTTAGCGCTCGTCGAGAACGTAGGAAGAATAGGTGTGGGATCGAGTAGATCGTTGATAAGAAATTTTTCCAAAAACGACAGTGATTTGATTATATAACTGTTTCAACATTTGGTAGATTAGATCGAGAAGATATAATGGAGAAGGATGAGTTTTAATAACGATGGATTGAGTGATGTGATACGTTTAAGAATAGATTAGATGAGAATTCTTTTGAAAATGACAGTGATATGATGATAATTATTCGAGTTGATGTACTTGGAAATGTATAATGAGCTTTAGATGGAGATAAAGAATAGATGAATGAGCTTTAGATGATAGATTAAATGTTAGTAGAGTTTAGAAATTGGATGAGGGTTAGTTAACGCTTAATCACACGGATTTAGAGATATAGCGAGTTTGTAAAATCAATTTATAGAAACTAAAAATATTCTCTCCAATTCTGATAATGATACAAAGAATGATGAATTGAATATTGGGTAGCTAGAGATTGAATTAAATTTTCTATTCGATAAAAGGAAAATAAAATTTGACAAGACAATAGATTAGACGTCAGATAAGTAAAAATTAAAGATTTCAACTAGTTAATGAGATTTATTGGAAACTCAAAAGTAAGTAAGAGCAATAAGGTTTTGTAAAAGCATTAAGGGATAGAATAGAAAATATAGAGATGACGAATAAAAAGATGGTTAAGAAAAAAGATGTGATAAAATTATCTCACGTCATTTTCTTCCTCTATATAGATGGAAGGTAAGCAAAATAGGAAGCAATTACAGTATATTCTAATCTTCATTACAGTGATAAATGACATCATACATCATATATCTCTTGAAGAAATATCTGGAAATTTTAAAGTTTGTATACATTATATACATTTTCCACAAATTTACATTTTACATTTCTAGAGAAAAAATCCGATTCAACTTTTCATGATAAAATTTCTTTGTAAATAAATTTTTTATTTTTCTTCCATCTAATACTGAACATGATACTGAAATGTTAGATACTAGAAACTGTACTTACACGAATATATTTTTTAAGGATTCAAGTTCATATTTCGATTTAGAAAAAAATTCTCTATGCACATGTTTCCTGAACTTGATATTGATGTTACGTACTAGATAGATCATATTAGTCACGCTTATATTTACATAATGACGGTTTTCGCTTAACGGGATCAAAGTTCATCGTCGAATAAGATGGACTTGAAATTACAGGTTTAACTAATACATCATACGGTACCAGAACAACATAAAGCATGCTCAATTACGTGTTCCCCATAAATTCATTTGCATACTTTAATTTTTTGTTTACGTTCCTCGTATCTACTTCCTTTTTTCTATCACATTGCAACGGCGAAAGTAATCGTTCGAATGATAAACGCGTTCTCACCTATTTTTCCTGCTTTCTACTGTTCCAGGAACAAACATTTAATAATTCTCTTTTTATAAATTCATTGTCCTTTTTCTTAAAATATTTAAAAAAAAAAAGAGTAGGCTTAAGATTTTATGTTTATACATTAAGTAATTCGAGTTTCATTTTTTTAAAAGATAGAATAATAAAAAACAATATTTTCAAAAGAAAAAATTTCATAAGAAAATCATATTTTTCGATTTCTCAAAATTCTGAAGAAGTTATTCGTTTCGCATGTTTGCGATTTTCTTGATTAAAACGTACCGTCAATTTTACAATAATATCCAGTTATTTTATGCACTGTACCATTACATGCCGTGGGTATTGTAAACGACAGCTGACGGACATCGCTTCGAGGCGGAAGTTATCGTGGCCACTGATTTTTCATCGACTCGCTTTCGCAGCTGTCGTCACCTTCGAAAGATTTTCCTATAAGATAGGAAAGGATAGATAGGAGATTTGAAAAAGTTCTTTGTTTTTCCAAAATTTATTAATTTGAAAATGTTATTTATTCTAAATTATTTATTTGCTAGGTTTTTAAATAACTTATTATTTTCTTATTTTCTCATTATTTCCTAAATATCTGATGAACATTCCAATATTATAACTCTGTGACGACTGGTCTTCAATTAAATTCTACAAAAACATTTATTGAAGAAAAAAAATATTAGTCAATAAGAAAGTTTATGATATAATTTAATATGGCCCTTTATTATTCAACCTCTTTCTCTTGAACTTTAATTAAATTCGTCGCGTAGATTTTTTCTTTCTTTCATTTCAATTCAAATGCAAATTCATTATCCATTCGTGTTTGTTATAATTCAGCCTAATCCAAGATCTTTTCTTCGTGTTTTCTGCTTATTTCCTTTTGATTCAGACATCAGTCGCGAGCATGTGCGATGCAATTACACAGTCTGGCTCATACGAAAAGGAACGTGCGATTGTCAACGCTTGAGATCCGAAATAATATGCTGTCGTATAAAATATACTTTTATATCGTCGACTGCAAAAATCAAGCTTTTTGACCATTTAGTCAATTTTTATTATAAAAATTATTATTATGAAAGTATAAAAATTTTCAAGTTTTTAATTAAAAGATCAAAAAGTAGATATAAGACAAATTATGTAAAAAAGAAAATTTCCAATAATTTATAATAATAACGATATAATGTTTGACCGATGAATTACTTTAATCTCTTGATATTATTTAAAAAATCGCAATTTTTTGTCCATAATAATATTTCAAACTCATAAAAAGATGAAAAGACTCGACTCGAGAAGACGAAAAATGAGTTTTATCGATAATTGAATTTCGATCGATAGCAAATAAATTTGTTCCATTGCTGACCCTGTTTCTACCTAAAAGCATTTACTTATATGCGTACACGTGTGGGTAACTGTAAATTGTCGCGTCTAACTGTAATACGGGCCATTGATGTTTCCATCGCGAAATTACATGGGAATCGAACGAAGATGATTTTACTTTTTAAAATATACATATATATATATATATACTTATTATATTAAAATTGAACTTTGTACAGATTTCTCTGAAGATTTCTCCGAAGATTTTCCTCACCTTTGATCTTCTCTTAATTGTTAAATTACACATAGAACGTAACGAGTGTTCTTCTCGATGGCGCATTCCAATCGACGATTGCCTTCGACGCGAGAATAACTGTTATGTATGCTATGTTTTCACAGTCTTCGTTTTCATCCCTTCTCTCTCGCTTTTGGACGCAGATGCGTCTTAACAAGTCTTATTGTACTGCCTTGAAATACGAAGAACGTAATTATCTATTGATGGCGTATATATAATGATGATTCTACCTATTTTCATTCGAGAGAATACTTCTTAGAGAAAATTTGTTGAAAGAGAATTTGAAATTTTAAAAAGTGAAAACATTTTAGAATTCGATATTCTTAAAAAGTAAGCTAAACAAATTCTTAGAAAGAAAATCTCTTAAAAAGTAAGCTAAACAAATTCTTAGAAAGAAAATCTCCCCCTCTTTTTTTTTAATCGTTACAATGATTTATTGTGAATTTAATAAAAATATAGATATTTGAAAATTTGAAAAAAATCCTTTTGTAATATTATCTATTTAAACAATGATTTAGAATAAATTTAAATAAGATATGGGCATAATCAAAAATTTCAAGAAAGTATTTTTTCGTGGAAAATAATCTTCTTTTTTTGAAATTCATCGTTTCAATTTTCAACTTTATAGCTTATAGCTTACAGATATAGAAATCCCACGAGTTGTTGATAGTTTTTTTGTTGCAGATTATAATTTATGAATTATTCGTGGCGCTTGGTAACTCATGTTTACAAGTTACAAATTATAACGGGACTATCTGTGTTAACATTGTTTTAGTACTGTTATTCTATTCACTCTCACGCATATGGTATAATATTGGGAAAAATAATTTTATTAAAAAAATAAAAATTCATTGAAACGATATATTAATTAAATAAATTAGAAAAGAAAATGAAATATTTATGTGTTTACTTGAAGAATCATTTTCTACTCAACAACATAAAAGTTATGAAAAGAATAAATGCGTTGAAGAATCATCATATTTATCAATAAAAAAGATTTGTAATAGTGTGCATATAATTACGAATGATGCTATACATCATGGATATTCGTGAAATATTAATTGCAATCTTAATCTAATTATAATATTATTTTCAGTATCGAGAATGATTATATCAATACATTGATCTCTCAACATGATCTTTTAATTAAGCAATATAATATATTTTTTATTATCTTCTCTTCCTCCATCATCAATGTTCTTTTTCTTTCATATAATATCTTTCATATAAAATCATAAGATCATCGATTATTATGAAATCATATTACACGAATTGAAATTCAATAAATAAAATTGATAAATTGATTGATTAAATACAATTACTTACAATTAAATACAAAGATCAAATATATCTAAAATACATTGAATACAATCTATAAGGACGAATTTTTATACGAAAGGCTGATTTAGAATTCAATCTACAAAATAATAAATAATAATTTCAATTTATTCAGAGGAATGAAAAAAACAATAATAATCGTATATCTCACGTATAAAAAATGAAAAGATGAAACAAGGAATTTCTGCGTTACGTCAGATGGAGATGCGCAATAAAGGTCGGTTCTCGCGCATCCATAATCCAAGGCTGTCTTTCTATTCCTTTTACATCGTGTCATCGTTCAAAGTAATCGCCAATCATAATCGAGGACTATTCCAGAAGCTCGTCGAGGTATTATCGTGTAATTTCAATCGTAATTTAGATGAATGTTCCAAGTATTTAACATGGAGTCATTAATGGAAGAGGAAGAGTGCCATGTTAGCACGTGACGTTCGTGGTTGGATGCACTCGACTTGCAAGGTTAGCGAGTTTAAACATCGCAGTGTCATCGTTTGAATCATGGAGATCCATGCTTTGTACGATTCCCAAGATTAATTATCCGTAAAGTTATTTTTACCTACGATTAATCATGATTTGAACACAATATTATCTCAACTACGATCAAAGGATTGTTTATTAATCCTTGACAAAATTTCTTGAAAAAGAATTTATACGTAAGATAAAAACAAATATTGATTAAATTATTACAATTACATTGTTGAAAATTTTGATTTCAATATTTTTTAAATATATTTTAAATATGGTAAAAAGAAGAAAGCATCGATACACGTATTTATAAATAATTACGATAGAAATTAAAAATGATTTGTCAAAAAAAATTTTACAAATCTATGAATCTTTAATTTTATCTTTTTCAAAAAGATAATTAACGTAGAATAAGAACGAAATTATTATTATTATTTGAATACGCTTAAAAGATGCTTGTAAAAATTTCTAAATCAAATCTTTATATCGAAACTAAAAGGATATCGTAGTTAATGATTAATGTCATGGGTTTTCAAATATATGTATCTATTTCTAAGAAACCATACTCGTTTTAAGTTCATTTAAAGTAGGATGGATACTCGAAGAAATTTCTATAAAAAGCACGACATAAGGAAATGAAACGTGTTCAACTTACGGCTGACGGGAAAAGACTTCCGATAGTAGAGTTTAACGAGACTCGTTTTCAAGAGGCGAGGAACAGGAGGGAGATAAAAAAAAAAAAGGAAAAAGGCGTTCCACTTAAGCTGCCAATCAAGGCGATTTGCATTCCAGGAACGTTTGCCACGATCGCGAAACCGGCGTATATCGTCGGTTGCGGTTAACCCTGAAAATTACACGCGAGAACGGAATGTGGTCGACGATAGAGACTCGCGTGTATTCGTCCCGAGAGCACACAGGTATGCGCCATAATATATCGAGCAGGAAACGCTTGATTTCAAATCTATCGCGAAATACTCCTTAGAACACTCTTTTACGTCTTTGCCAATGGCTAATGCTATGAATAGTCACCGCTTCTTGTTTTCTTTCCAAACTACGATTCCTTCATTTATAGATATATATATAAATTCATTTTACTATTTTTGAAAGATTTCTAAGCCTTGATTAGTGCTATAAATATTTAAATATTGATTTTTCAAATGTGCCAAGTAGATTTTACTATATCGTAATTCTTCGTAATTTATATTATAAATTTTCAATTTGTAATATTCTTGAAAAATTTTTCTTAAATCGATCGGTGTTAAAAATGCTTAAATCATTATTATCATAAGATAGATTATAACAATTAGAAATTGTAATTTAAAAAAAAAAATTGTATTTTTTTTGTCAAAGGTTTTGATGAAATTTTAGTTTTTGGAAGAGAATTCGATTCATCATAGAAATTTATTTTATTTTTGTTTAACTTATATCATTAATTTTGGTATATTTCTTTCAGTCCACCGATATTATGAATATTCGATGTTTTACGATTCAATGGAAAGTGTAGTTTTAAAAAAAATTCCAAGTAAAAGGGTATTTGTCATTTTGAATTTCCGTTTCGATGAAAATAAAATTTCGTTGTTCTATTTTAATTGCATTGTTAGTTTATTATTAATTAATCTTGCATGGCAATCGACACGTAACAATATACATAATATGTTCACAAGTAATTCAAGAGGATGGGATGGATCTCCAATTATCCGTCTTCTGTATTTCTCGTATTTTTAAAAAGATCCTCTCTTCTTAGATTTCGAGCCTTTAAAATCAAACTCATTCCCAAAAAACTCTTTGCAGAAATTCATAAAATTTATCGAAACAAATTTTTACAAAACTTACCATTTTTGAACATTCTTTTGATCTGAATTTAATTCTTCGCATCGACATATATTTAATAATAGTATCTCGTAAATTCAATACAAATATTTAAATAATTACGGTCGGTGATGTTTAAAGGCTTGTGTAAGAGGACAAACGTGTCACGAGATAAAGCGTTTACACAATGTCTCCAGAAGGCGAAGGCGGAGAGACTCCATCGCGTTCGATAAATCATTATAAATACATTTTCATTACGATACATGTCCGCGAAACGAGCATAGATCACGATAAATAAATAATCGTTTACGCTTCGCGAAAATCTCCATCAATTTTCACCGTTTAACTCTTCGTTCGAACAGCCATTTGTCTCTCTATCATCGATATCCGATATTAATTTCATCTATCAAAGGAGTCTATCAAAGGAAGAGTTAATGGGATAATTTCCGAGAGAAATCCTTAAAAAAAGGTAATTGTAATTATCGATCGTGAACGATTCGTAACCCATTAACGATAATGTGTAATTATTTGCAGAGCAAAACGCCATACCTGTTACTTGAAACAATAGTGTTTGTCATCGGAAGGATTCTATTTAATATAGAGGAAATAACAATAGAAGGGACGTTAGACGTTGCTCTTCAAATATATAACACGATTCTATTCGAAAAATTTAAGTTATAATTATATCATCGAGTTGAAAACACTCGGATGGGGTGATTTCCTATACAATTCATCTGGCACATGCGATAATAAAATAAATAAGTTCCAGTTGCATCTTTTGTCCGACTTGCAAGTGTCTCTGGTTTTTCTTTCTCCCTTCGTTCCGACACCAGGCTTTTTTCCATCACTTCCAAACTCTTAACTTTATACTCGAGATTAAAAATCGAGGACGTTAAAGACAATCGGGTATCGAGCATAGCTTTTAAAATCAGACTCAAGAAATAACAAGAAAATAAAAATATCGGTAAATAGCGGACGAAATATTGTATGGAAATTAAAAAGAAAAAGAAAAATGAAGATAAGGAAATGTTTGAATCGTCTGCTGAAAAGATGAACGATTATTTTTTTCAAAGTCAGTCTTATTTTTGTCAACTGCGAAGGACAAACGAGCGGAACTTCCGTTCCAGCCTGATAATCTTAATGACTAGGCGAATCTACGAAAACTCGCGTATCATCCTTATTAGGCTCCAAGCTTTGAATATTTCTGTTAAATTCAGCACACCGAAAGAATTAAACGACAGAATTGAAAGAGGTAAAAAAAAAAAAATGTCGATACAATTTGCAAAGTCGGACAATTTATGACGTTTGGCACTGATTCCCATTCTGGACCACTCGGGATAGCACTTGGTGGCGCTATCTGTCTAGTTTAACTTTGAAGCAAACGACTGACGCGACATCATTGCCGGATCTCACATCCGGTAATTCGGTATCTCTATTTTTCGCAGCAGAATTTACACACAATTGCATCGTAACTTACCGAATTATGCAATTTTAATGCGGAAAAATAACAACGACGTCGTATCACTCATCTATATTTATATTTATATAGAGACAAGAGGACAAGAAACGGAAAAATCGAAGATACGGTGGTCGCATGTATAATTAACAACGCAAAATAATTGCTTTTAAAAGGAAAAATTCGCAATTTTAGCGTGGAAAATTGGATAATCAATGTAGCGAATCTCTTTTATTACTTTAAGCAATTGAAGCATCGTTAAAATTGAAATTGATATTCAGTTTTTTTTTTCTACGTATTTCTTTGCCTCGTTTTGATTGACGCAATGGCGGTAAAATTAGATACGATTTGCTTACAACAATGATGTCATTAGAACTGAAAAGAAATCTCGAAGACAATTGGTTTGTAACCAATGAAAAGAATTTTCGTCATGTCGAAAGCCAAAGGGTTCAATTTGTTACGTGATAAGTGTTAGTGGGTCGGGTCAGAGTTTCATAAACTTTGACCACGAACGCGTTTATTTAAAAGAGATTGTACGCTTTGCTTACGTTTGTTAAACGCATCAAGGTAAAGGGAATAAACAAAATTATTAATTATAAATGTTTTTTTTTTAAATATAATATTACGCGAATTTCAAAATATTTACAAATTTTATTATTTCTATAGGAATTTTTCTTGTAAATTTTTTAATGTTTCTTTCTTTTTCTTTTCTTTTTTAAATATTCTATTATAAAATCCTAAACTTTTATTAAAATTTTATCAAAATCATTTCGAATATTTCTTTCTTTCAACATTTTCATCTAAAACGTTGCTTAAATTATAAATTAAATCATAAGCAGGTTTTGCTATCTAAGAATTATACATTCCATGGCATAATTCGGTCCATTGCACTCGCGATACCTTGAACCAACCACGCAATTCTATTTCCCCCCTCCCTTCCTTTTTTTTATCCTCCTCACGAGTTATGCATTGCGAGAATAAAGAAACTCGTTACGAAACCAAAGAGACACTTTTCACCAAGCCGATCAATGCAATCGATGAAGCAGTAAGAATAATAAAGAATAGTTTCCAAGCGATATTCCATGTTACTTGTTCATTTGCCGATCATTAACCACTTTTATATATCGTTCTTTTTCTAATCTTCGCAAAAATCAATCAAAAAGGAAACGTGAAGAAACGCAAACGTTGTAATTTCTACTTTCTTTTCTTTTAACGTGCTACAGAATAATTTTAAAAAATTTCAAATCGCTAGTAACGAATAATTATCATATTTATGAACCGAAGAAACCGATATTTGACTCGATAAATCAAAGTAGAAATAAATTATCGATTTTTTTTTAGGAATAATAAATAAATGAAACGATAAATGAAGATATCATATTTAGAAGATATCGTATTTGCATTAGGCAAATTGTTTCAACAAGCGAGACGATCGAGAAAAAATCCAATAAGAAAATATATAGCGAGTGTATAACATCGGTCGCGAATCGATAATAATCGAGTGTCTAATAATACATGCATACTCGTCCAGGAAAAATGTATTCGTTTATGCATGCAAGATATCTATGACCAGTTTCGAAAATAGATATATTCGATGCTCAACCGTTGGATTGACTCTGATTCCTGATTAATTAATTAACTCGTTTTATAAAGACTGTTAATTATAACCTAGAATTCCTCGTATTCCGACGCAATCTTAACGGAGAAAAAATATATTTATCATCGTTGAAAATTATTTTAATTTTTTAATACTTTTTCGATACTTGCTCAATTTTTGACTCGAGCGTGAAGAAACGAATGTTTCGCGGATTTTCTCCCCCTATTAAGCCGCGCACTAATTACAATCATCAGGTTAATTGTGCGGAACAATATTGGCAACTTCGTCTCGGTGATACTATTGCACAAAGCAATTGCATTTCAAGCTTCCCAGATTTGGTTCTCACGAGCACGATTCTACACGCGATTGCGCGAGTCGCATCAAAGTATGAACGCTTAAGTAATCCCCGTGTCTCCGCGGTTATTAAATACTCGTTCGTTACGATAGTTGTTTTTTCCCGTGGAAAAACGGGGCCGTATGTCAAAGGAACGCGCCGTTTCCCTTATGTTAATGGTGGCGCCCCTGCAACCCGAGTAATTTTCCCACCGCGTTGCGCTACGCGCGTGAAACAACGTGCAACGAAAAATAAACAGCTCGAAACATGCAAATGATCGTAATTACCGCGCATTCTCTTGGAAATTTTATAGATTCCGGTAATTAATAATTGTAATTGGATTTAAGGTTAATACCGCAAGGACGATTAATCAAGTTTATGAAATCTCACGAAAACGTCACGAAAACGATGTTTCTATAAAATTCTTGACATACGTATACGATTTGATATTTGTTTCCTCTTATTGTGAGATTTGTTGCGTTTCGTTGACAGAAAAATGTAAAGATTTTGCGTAAGATATTTATATTTTTGATAATATTGTTTCGATCGTAAAAGAAAGAAAGAATGAAATATATAAGTTTTTGTTTTCCAATCTCTCAAAATTCTCGTTTCTTTTCCCTTACGGCATAACTTTTTCTCATGCAATTAAGATTAACGTTTGCGTTCTCACGAGCGAGCCAACTGAAAGTCGTGCGTCGGGAAGCGAGAAAACAGTTGAGTTTTCTAGGGGGAAATTGTTCGACGATTTTTCGATAATTTTAGAAGAATGGCGAATTGTTCACCATTATCATGATGAAATTGATCGAATTCATTAAAATTGAAGTAATAAAAATAACAATGAACGAACCAAAATTTCATTTTTAACCAGTTTTAAGAAATTTTAAGCATCGAATTAAATAATAAAATTTGTAAATAATATTTCGTTAGTGGATATGTAAAATTCTAGCTTCAAAATTATTATTTTCTTAGGAAGGAAATATTATATAGATTGCCTGTGTACGGTGTCTAACGAGTTTCAACCATTAGAACGATCTTCTTGGTCTGGTGACAATAATTCGAGCTTGTCCAATTAGACAGGAAGGACTTTTTTTTTCGTTACATCAATCTTTTCCGCCAACCACGATCAATTAAAGAAAAGAACATCAAACTTTATCGATTTAATCTTTAGAAGAATCAAAATTATATTCGATATTTTACTTCAATTGAATCATGTCTCATAAATTATTTTTTCAAGAGAGATATAAGAATATATTCTGTCAAAGAGATAACTTACTTGTGTAAAATTTAACTTCTAAAAAACCTTCTAAAAAAAATATTATTCTTGCAACTTAACTTTTAAGAATCAAGTTTTAAGATTGCAAAAAAAAAAAAAAGAAAAAATAAAAAAAATAGAAAACAAATTCGGAAAACTTAAAATATAAATTTCTTTCCACACAAGCATCCCACGAGCCGAGTTGTTAATTCGACAAAGGCAACCAACTCTCGAGATAAGACGATCGAGGTCACAGGTAGAAACCTGCACGACGAAGATGAGGCCTGACGTTTGTCAGCTTTTTACCTGTCCGTAATTTTCCTACTCGGGGAAGGTTGTTCCGAGAAACGAAAGCCAACTGAACCAGTTGGGCACAGCTCGACCACCTATCGCGATTTTCCACGCTAATGCTGCGACGAATCATTTTCCTCGTATTTTTCCGCTCAAACGAATGATCCCTGTTCGAAAACTTGGAAAAACGAAATTTCGAAATTTCCATCTACGAAAACGCTAGGCCAACATTTATCTTGCGTCGTTCAATTCAACGAAACACGATCGGTCTCAAATCCATTCGCATCGGATTTCTTTCTGACTAAACGGTCCGATTCTCTAAATAAATTCTAAACGATAATCGTTCGCATTTCCACGAGGGAGTAAAGCGTCCCCGTTAGCCAGACTTGGGACGAAGCGTCGTTCGACTCGAGCAACGATCTCTCCAGACTTGGATCGACTACGGTAAGAATCGATGCGAGTATCGAGCGATCTTAACGAGGTCGAGGCCTGGGAAGAGGCTGGAGTTGTTGCTGATGATGGGAATAACCGTTCCTGGGGTTGGCCGGCGGCTGCGCCCTCTCCGGGCTATCGTCCAAATTCAAACCGGCCACCAATTGCGCTATCTCCCTGTCCTTCTTCTCTTCTTTGGGCAACGCGTTCCCATTTTGCGCGCTAAAACCTAGAGAAGCCAAACTTCCGTGACTCC
>NW_006263600.1:52767-53527 GCF_000469605.1 Apis dorsata | reverse complement strand
TTCCGGACTGTCGGCCGCTCTGTTCATTTCGGCGGAAGTTAGGTCCGCGTGAGACGCGGCCAGCCTCCTGGAAGCACCTAAGGTCGAAGAATCCGCGTCGGCGTGTTGCCTTCTGCCTCTGTTCCCAGCCGTCCCGTAAGTTCCAGCTGGGTAAATAGCCGCAGCGGGTGGAGGAGGCACTACCGGGAGGGGGGCGTACACAGGGACAATCGGGGCGGCTGCTGGGATCGGTCTGAGCCCTTTGGGATGGTGGTGAGCCTTCCTGGGCAAAGTGGCGGCTGGGACCAACAGAACCGGGGCTGGTCTGGCCAGGGTTCCGGCCACGGATCGACTGCTGGGCGGCAGAGGATGAGGATGATAGTGTTGCTGCCTGACCGGATGACCCAGAGTGTGATGTCCATGGCCGTTGGTGTATATTCCCTGGTGAAGCTGAGGGTGTAGATGCGCCTGTTGCAAGGGATCTTCGTGAGACGATCGGTTTTTCAGTTTCTTCAACTTTTTGTTGGCTTTTCTGCGAACGGAGGAGGAAGAGGATTCCTCGAGGAGCAGAGGCTGAGAGGGTGGGGGCGGTGGCGGCGGTGGAGGAGGTGGAGCGACCAGCTGACGGGGCCTGGAACCCTTGGTACTCCTCAGAGTGCCTTGTTCTTGGTATAAACCTTCAACCTCGTCGCGACCCCTGGCCCAAACTTTGTGATTCTCATCACCGTTGTACAGACTGATATCGTCCGTCGAAGTGGCGTCCAAACGTGTCGCCTGAGGA
>NW_006263600.1:52410-52724 GCF_000469605.1 Apis dorsata | reverse complement strand
TGTCCAAAGTGGTGCTAGATCCACCTAGGGTGTGATACAGGCTGTTATTCGAAGGATGGCCGGTGACTCCGTTGGTCGTGGCGCTCGGGTCCAGACCCTTGGCGTAGCTACTGTCGGCGTACGCGTGAAAACAACACCTGACCAGGGCGTTGGCCGCCATGTCGCGTTTGCATATGAACGCGTGACACTCGAGAACCTTGATACCGGTAGTTCGTCGAAGAACCGCGGCGAAAAGGGGCGGATGATTGGCGCTTGGTGTCCTGGCGAATGGCGAGTCCAAGGGCAGAAACCTCGTGTTGGAGGAGTCGCCGCTT
>NW_006263600.1:51750-52393 GCF_000469605.1 Apis dorsata | reverse complement strand
TTTGACGTGCCTGACCGCGGCGCAATAGTGAAGCGCCTCGATGGGAAAGAACCTGGTAACCTTCTTGCGATGCTCGTCCACGTTCTCCAATAACAGGCCATTGCTCCAAACGCTGAGCCAGGAGTCGAGTCCACGTGCTCCTAGGGCGCCCTGCTCCGGATACAATTCCCTCAAAGGTTCCTGGACACCGAGTAAACCTTCCTTGCTGGCATGGGGCACGGAGCTGCCCAAGTACAGCACTCTGCAACGACAATACGGTGTCGCGGTATCTTGATTGGCACCCCTCATTTTCGCCAACGATTCTTCCGAAGATCCGACCGATCTTCCTTACGATTACAGATTTTCTCTACCTTCCGCCGCGGTCGCGTCCCCACCCTCGCTTTTCACCTCGCTTTTTCGACTAATCCTCAGAGGAGGAAGTGGAAGCAAGTACGCGCGACAGCCAAGTAGCTAGCAACGATCCAGAACCGTCGAATCATCGAACACCGAGCATCGAGCATCGAGTCGATCGGAAAATAAAAATTGGAGGAGCACGCTCGTGACCGTACGGAACGACGTTAGAGAGGAGGACTCCACCCGGTAACACACTTCACTCGCGATTACGCAGTCACTTTCCAAACACGTAGCCCGTCCGCGATTGCGA
>NW_006263600.1:48480-51404 GCF_000469605.1 Apis dorsata | reverse complement strand
CAGCCTTCGTCAGCCACGCAGGCTGTCGTATCCGACGTTCCTAGGCGCCTCATCGGCGATCAACGTTCCGAACCATGTTCGAGCCTCCGTCTTATTGCGTTCCGAAACGAGTTTATCCAGTTCGTTTGTCCGCTTATTTGCCAGTCTTTCGACGATCGCACTGTCCTTTAGCCGCGTAGATGGCGCTGTTGTCGCTTTCGTTCCACCGACTGCTTCCTATTTAACCAACTTTCTTCCCTGTATATATATATATATGTACGAGAGTCGGCGAGGCTCGATTCCAGGTCGATTGAAGATCGAAGGGACGTTGTTTATCGCGAGCCAGAGTGACGTTTGATAATGGAACGCGCACGAATCGAGCGGGTAACGATGGAATAACAAGGTGTTCACGGATCTACGCTCCTCGTCGGACTGAGGACTGACGGAAGGCGTGAGACTCCGACCGACTGGGCCCCACTACGTCCCACCAGGCCCCCCTCCTTTTCTCTTCCTCTCTTTCTCCTTCTCTTTCCGCGACTTTTCTGCTTCTGAGAGAGGCACTCCCTGGCCGAGCCGTACCTGCCTCGAGAACCCTTCGCCCGATGGGGTGTTTGGAACTGTGCCGAGGAAAATGAACATTCTTTCCAACCGATTTTACCAAGGAACGCAGCCAGAGATACCTTCTCCCTCTTTTTCTCCCTCTCTGTCGGAAACGTTTCTTTCTCTCGTTACGAGTTTTTCTCTTCGAATCGGGTGATGCAACGGTGCGTTGTTTTCCTCTATCTGTTTACACGATTAAATAGTTATCCATGACATAGATGCTGGAGAATTTCCGATTGGACAATGTTTGAAAATAATCGTGGTTAATACGAAGAAGATGCAAATCGCTGTTTTCGAATAATCACTTAAACCAGACGATATATCATTCTCGTGGTCCAAAATGTTTTTAAATTGTAGAATTTAAATTAAGATGTGATAAATTTCATGGTCAGATTATAATCGACGAAGAAAAAAAAATCATTATATTTTATTATAGTTATTTTATTTAATGGAAGATTTGATAACAAAATTGCAATATTTGCAAATACAAATAAAACGAGGATTTACTTTGATTAAATTATTCGTATAATTTGTAATATTTTATATTCATCTTAATTTACTCGAATCATTTTAATTCGATAATAATTTGAAAGACAATTTACCATTTTAATTTGACAAATTAAATTAGAAAAATGAAACTTATATTCATTATAATTTAACAATCAATGTCTACATTTATCCATATATTATAAATTATCTTTAGGGACACTTTTAGAATTTTAATCGATTAAATCTCCCAGAACATGCGAAAAGAAAGTAGTACGCGTTTATTGGCCTCCGTTCTCGTGTCGCAAAGAAAGTTTTCGTGATCGATGTTCTTCGAAATTGCAAAAAAAAAAAAAAAGAAAAAAAAGATTAATAAAAATCATTTTGTAAAGTTATACGAATCTTCGATCGAATCGTTGTTCGAATCTCAGAATTATGAATGAATTGGAGGGAAAGGATTAATACAGATTATTCCTGGAATTCGCGAGTAGAGGATATCTCGTTCATAAATATTTAACAGTGCAATTTCTCATTGAAGAAATCTATCATCTATAGAAAGATTTAAGCATCGATGTACGAATAGATACTTTTCTTTCAAACTGTAACATATTGAGTCTTCGTAAATAACGAGGCTTTTCTCACTGTTGAATTTAAAACAATGGAATTTTATAAAAAGAGAATAGAAAATATTGTACGAAGATGCCATATAATTATAAAAAATAGAAGGAAATACATTTCAGATGATTATTATTTATTGAAAAAAATCATATAGAAAATAATTTGATATTTCCAGAGATAAGTATTATTTCGATTTTTAAGAAAAAATGCAGACGATTGGTTCCGAAATATTCTTTCGAAACGGAAAATAGATTCGAGAACGAAGGTAATTATTTCATGAATGGCCATTAAATGGCATCTCGTAGGAATAATTCACGTGTTTCTTTTTCCAGGATTAACGGGCAAACGGTCCGATTCGTTCAGTTGCGCAATAAATATTCGCGATTTCGCCTTCGTGGCCACGCGACGTGCCACGAAGCGGAGCGGACATCCAGACGAGTCGACCTGGAGACCTCGAATCGGCCTCTGTCAAAAGAGAATCGTGCACGTTCGCCTCGTTCACGGTACCCGTGCAGTCTCTGACCTATAAAGGGCAG
The DNA here is from genome assembly GCF_000469605.1 of Apis dorsata. Lineage (NCBI taxonomy): Eukaryota > Metazoa > Arthropoda > Insecta > Hymenoptera > Apidae > Apis > Apis dorsata. The sequence goes on along the minus strand of NW_006263600.1, from coordinate 49,185 downwards.
GTGTGCGTTGTCTTGCATGTATACGGGTAGCCATGTATTTGTAACACATCATCGGATTACTCTTTCCTTATCTGTGACCCTTTTATTTCGACCCTTCATTCGCTACGAAACGAATTAATCTTGAACAAAAATTGCCAATTTTCATTCCTGTTTTTTAAATTTTAAAGAAATCTGATCCAATTTTTTTTTTAAATTTAAATATACAATAATTTTTGGAAATTATTAAGTACTCGATTTTATTAATAAGAAATTTAGACGGACGAATTAATCTCGATCCTTTTCCTCCGTGAAAAAGATATATTAATGGATAGTAAATGGATATTTTTCTTTAGATATTTGAAATTTTACATCGTAAAAACGAATTAGTAATTATTATTTGCTTGATATTCCGTTATTCTGCAAGATATAATTGAGCCAAAATATTACTCGTTTTTCATAATTTCTATAAAAAGTTTAAAATACAATGCTAAAACTTTTAATCAGCAAAGCATGTTGAACATTAAATAATATTTATTCCCAGCAAACCCCTTTTCTTTCCTCCAAAGAGGAAACAACGTGTAAATCTTCGTGTGATTCATTCTCTATAAATATTCAATCAAGTATCCTAATTGACTTCAAGTATTATATAGATAATATATAGATAAAAAACATCAATTAATTTATTATATACGAGAAAAATTCATTTTAAAAACTTCTCTTTTATTT
>NW_006263600.1:41260-48259 GCF_000469605.1 Apis dorsata | reverse complement strand
AAAAAGTAAAATTCAAAATAATTTTTTAATAATTGTCTTTTTTTTTTTTTTTTTTTCGTTGTAAAAAGTTTCGTTCCACTGGTTTTCTAGTACAAAATCTGACGAGTGGGCCATGGTCAGGGTCTTCGGTCACGCGATCCTGATTCCATGTTTTCTGGCTTCGTGACACAATCGCGTTCCTCGTCGCTTCCTGCACTTGCGGCTAATTACATGGAAAATATCGTCCGGTTTTGTCGTTAGACCGCTTTTGATCCGAGGGGAAGACGTAGGAATATCAAGGGAAACGGCTCTTCCACACCGGAAATTCCAACCGGGATTGTTCATGGTCTGCGTATGACGCTGCGAACAGGATATTCGATAGCTTCTTTTTTTTTCCTTCTCAAACGTGTCGGTAATAGATATCGAAACAATATTTTTCATTTCTGCCGTTTAACGATAGAAAATAATATCTAATAAATAACGAGTAAGAATAACAATGGTAAAGATATTGAATAAAATCGATGAACTGTAGTGATTTGAAAGAAATTTTTGTAAATAATTTCTACTCAAGAATCTATCTTAGATATCTTAAGTTTTGCAAAATATTTTCAATGAAGATCTTTGCTTGATCATCATCTATTTTAATGTGAAGAATGTGAACTTGGAATAGAAATTCATATCATGAAACTTTGCCAACTAGAATTAATACAATTATTTTCAGTATCTACCTTCGTTATACACAAGTTTTGTACAGTATTATACACAAGTTTGTTAGAGATTAATATAATTACGAGAATCTATCTATATAAGATTAAAAGAATTTATCTAAGATAAAAAACTTTTTTCTGATATAATTTTTTTTTATAAAATATATTGAAATAAGCTTTTAGGTTATAAATGCATTTGTTAAAAAACAAAAAAACTGATATTTTTACTAATTCTATATAGTTTCTATAAACACAGAAATTTCAAGCATAAGTTTCACGATTTTGTTTCAGTTTGAAGACAAAGACCAAACGAGCGCCGAAAACGTACTAAACAGATCAACAATCTCGAAAATTAGTATGTAAATTGTGGGATCCAATCTTTGTTCGTTCGTATATTTATTTCAGAAGATGAAATCACCAGAGATCCTTTGGAGGATGATCTTTGGAACCAGTCGCGCCTTTTTTTCACCATGTTTTTTTTATAGATGGATAAAATAATCATCTATTAAAGCTGTTTGAGTATTAATAATCTTAGATAATTTTATATCGCTTAAAAATAAAAAAAAAATAATAAAAAAAAAAGTAAAGATATTCGGTGAATATCTTATTATGATTTGTTAATTTTTTTTCGAAATAAATATAAAATTCCAAGCGAGTTCTATTTGTAGAAGAAAATTATTTATTTACTTTATGGTGGATGAAAAGATTTTTGGCATTTAAAAAATATCAAAATGAATTGAAAAAACAAAGTAAGGACTGGGTTACATCTTGAGATTTCGAAGGTTCCTGAAATCAACGATCGAGTGGGTTAGTGGGTCGTTGTCACGTTAATTACGAGGAATTCAGAGGCTGCATGCAGTTCGAATAATCACCTCCTTGTAAAGAAATTCTTTTCTCTTTTACTCTCCCTCGTTATTTTATACAATATCAATATTAGAATATAACGTTTTTTCAAATTGTCAAACGGATCAGTTTCTGCAAAATAAATAACAATTGTTAATCGAGAAAAATATATATTTATTGAAATTTTTAACACTTCATACTTAAAGTTTTTTTACTTGAAATAAAACTTACAATTTCAATTCAAATCAATTTTTCAAGTTAAATCGTCGTATTTATTTATTTGTCATTCTAAATTCAAGATTTTACATCAATAAAGAATTATTTTAAAATTAGAAATTTAATGATATCGAAAATTATAAACATTAATATAAGGCTCGAAGGAATCAAGAATCGATTTTTTTTCTCGATAAATAATGATAATCCAATAAATAATGTCAGAACTTTTACCAAGAAATTCAAAGTTGTATTTCCAGTAAAGATACCGGTCACAAGATAGCTAAAGAAAAGTTTCAAGATACTTGGTAAACTTCTTTCTTTTTTTCGGGGTTAACGACATTAGGATACTTATTTTCCTCGAACGTTGCAACATTGTATCTTTCAACCATTCCTAACCTGAAAACATATCGAATTTCGCAAATATTTTCTGTTCCACGACTATCTAACTGTAATACCGTTAAAAAAGTCATGATGCATAAATGATATTGCACTCTTTGCGAGGAGGAACGTTGACATCTTTTTGGAATTACCGTTCGAGCGAGATATCGGTTTGAACTGAAAATAAAAAACACGCGACTAAGAGAAATATCGGTCAACATGTATTAGTCGTTGTGACAGTAACTCCACAATGTAAGAAAATGTTCATTTATTGTTTCGAGTTTAATTAAAAATATTTTTAAAAATATGAATTACTTTTTGTTAATATAATTGTTTTTTGTGAACAAAATTCTGATGCTTTTTATTTTTGATATTGTTTCTTCATTTCTACCATCTATTAGTTACCATATGTTAATATTATTGTAATAGGATTAATCAATAATAGATATTGAATACATTTTTGTTTACAATTATTGGAAATCTTCTTTTCTTTTCTATTTTCGTTGAATCTTTTACTAATTCTGATATTCATTTGAAATTGCTATAGATAACAATGATAATCTCAATAAATTTTTCACGAAAGAATTCTTTAACGTCGTGAAATTTGATCTAACTTTTTTATTTTAATGATTTCAAATTTTTCGATAATCGATAATATTAATCTATTTCTGTGTTAAATAATTATTTTATCAAAATGATTTATATATTTTTAGAAATGGTTAGAAATAGAAATTTAAAAGTAATGCCTAATTCGAGATTAAAAAAATTATGATTAATTTTTTAAAAAGATATAATTGAGCTTTACAAAAGAAATATAATTTCAAACGAAAAATTAAGAGAACGAATTAACGAGTCATGCAGTGATTTCATATGTATTTTACAATCTATATAAAAAAAAGCCACGAAATATCCAGAAAATCTTATATGGAAGAAATAATAAGCTCTTCTTTAACGATTCGAGTCACAGTATCCTGATAAAAAGAAAAGAAAGTTTCTTGCCCGAGGTCTACGATAAAAGTCGTGGCAATGCGCATTTTTAAATTCCTCGTAAAAAAGAGAAATATACTCCTCTTTGGGTCCTTTTGAACCTTTTATTTTTAATTCAAAAAAGAATATGTCTGTCTATTCGAATAAACAATAAAAATTTACAACTATTTAATTTAATAATTATTAAGTTAATGCATACGAAATAATGCATTCTGCTTCAAATAAAATTTTGATCATTAATGATTTATTCGAAACATTATCAAAGTTTCATTATCATCAAATTACGAGAATTATTAATTTTAGAATTTCATTAATACATAATTACTAACATCAAAAGTTGAGCGATGTATTATCGAAAAATAGTAAATTTTAATCGAGAAAAATTTAAATTTGATCAAATTGAAAATTTGAGGATTTTCGTATACACTGGATCATTTAAAAAAATATTATATTTTATTTAAATAATAACACTATTTTCAATATTTTCTTTTTAAAATCTATGGAATTTCGAAAGAAATTCTCTTTCCACGGTTTTGTAATCATATTATCTTAACATCCAATTCGTTCAATACGATATTTTTTCTCTATTTAATAAATAGTTTAAATTATTTCCTTGAAATTTCGTTGCATATCGTAAATCCCCGAGTCAATTGATTGTAAGACACGTCGCCGATCTTAACTGCTTTCTACGACAACGTCGTCTCGAAGGTTCGAAAGTTTTATGCAAATAAGCCGCGAGCTATAAGCCGCGCGTAAAAATCGACAAATCTCTCTCGTGTTTGGCATTTCATCGCTACGTCTTATACTTTCCATCTCGTGTCATCGTTTTCCCAACCAAGCCTGGTTGAAAGAGTGGAGATCGTTTACCGAGAAGAGCAAGAACATAACGATCGTTTGAGAGGCGAGAAAGTTGTTCGAATGAAAAAATAGGGGTTGCCTTGACGTAATGGACGCTCTTCCGGTTACGTAGCGCGGCATGTTTAACCGCTGGGTCCAGTGTTAATTAAAACGATTCGGTTCACGTTCTGTTCGCTCGAAAGTATGACTGAGAAACGTGAAATTGTTTCTGCTAATCGGTGCAATTACATTGGAATGTTTCGCGGATGTTAAGAGGATCGTTCGACTCTTCTGAAAGAAGATCGTTCAAATAATACGTATATAATTGACGTAACTTAACCAAAAATTGAAGGAATTGTTGTGTTTTATTACTTTTTAACTTATTTTAATTTAATTTAACTTATTGTTTTAACTAGGATACTAAATGAAGTGAATATTAAAAAAAAAAAATAAATAAATTCAAAGTTGAAGTATATCTATCTATATACAATATAGTAGTAGGTATATAATATAGATATCTACTTATAATATGTTTATTTTTATATTTAATATAATTTGTAATATTTTTCAGTGTCATTAAAAATCTTATCGGACGATAAAGTTTAATCGCATTGATAGCCACATGCGCGCATCGAAATCTCCAGCCTATTCGAGTAACGGAAGGCAAGAGATGAGGTGTGTTGCGCTAGCGGTTCACTTTTACTAATGCGGTCGAGTTAATCCACCGTTGCCCTGCCAATCTAACGGGTGTCTTTCGATACCTAACATTCTTATCATTAATTAACTGTTCGTTAATATGCGCGAGAACGATCCAGAGATTCTTGATCGTCTTTCAAGAAAAGAAGTAAAAGAAGATGTAGCGTTCGAAAGTAATTAATAGAGAGGAAGGTGGAAATATGAGATAGAATTGAAATACGAGATACTGTGGTTTCTACAGTAGTGAAATTTTTAATAAGAATTGAAACTTGAATAAAATGGAAATTATGATCATCTTTCACAACAAAGCTGTTGTAGTCTATTAATATTTTTTATTTAAATGTCTATTATTTTCATAGTAATAGAAAGTATTTAAGTGAAATTTATTTTAATTTATTTTTTGATTGTCAAAGATTTATGTTATATTATTCAATAATCATAGAATGTTTATGAGTATTCCAAGTATGTTGTAAATGTTTTTGAAATGATTGTGATATAATGACAGAATGAAATAAAATGCTGAGCTTAATAGTATATGACGTATATATATATAAGATATTTATTAATAAATAATCAAATTTTTTTACTCATAATTTTTAACATATAACAATTCATTTAGATACCAAAGATAAATTTGAAAAAAAAAAAGAAAAGAAATACAAAATTTGAATCCACCTGAAACTGTGAATTTAATCTCTATCACGTTTATTTGAATGCAATTTCGTGTGCTTCTCTCTCAAAAGTCATACACATATATAAAAGAAACAATAAATTTTCATTCGACTTTTTTCTCATTAATTACTATCCACGTTTTAATTGCCTCGTTGAGGTCTCACATAAGCCAAGAACGAAGGATTATATTCATAACTGACGCGAATGCCGTAAGAGAAACTAGAAAAATTCTTTCTCGTAGGCGCATCGAGAGCAACGGGAACTTCCGACACCAAATATCCGCTTTTCCGTCACGTATTCGTGTGCCTTTAGATAGGCAGCGGGTCGTAGCTCGTGCAATACATCGACATGACTATTGATGGCAGGGGTCGACGCATGAAACTCATGCGAAAGTAGCGAAGAATGACGTGTACAGATACAAACACTTCACGGAATACCATTTGAAATTCTTTCTACGACCTCATCGGGACCCTGTGTGCATCCAACCATTCTCGTTTTTGCTCCTAATCTCGGAATGATCGATATTTTTATCCGAGTTTGTTACTTTGTTAAGGAATTTTCACAGATTTTTCGAAATTTTTTTTTCGTTATTATTATTATTTTCTTAATGTTCGTCGAAAGATTATACGATCATTTTAATGGAAGAAAGTTTGCTAAACGTGGATAGAAACAGAAAGCTTCTCTAATAATCTTTAATTTTTGGAAAGTTTGCGATTGACTATATAATTTTTTATAGAAAGCAATTAGCAAAGACGTGCAATATTTTAAATTTATAATACGATAGATAATAAATTTTACAGATGGGACGTGATAATTTTACTAATTTCTTATAATTTCTTATGATCTACATATTTTAGAGAAAATTACAGTAATTGGATAATTTTAATAAAAATTTTTGTACAATATCTTCAATTCTATCGACACAAATTTAAATGCTCCTAATGATCGAAATATTTAAAGAAAATATCCCAATTTTCCAGTTTCAAAAATGAGGGAATCACGAAAATGGAGTGACTCGATGGAATGAAATTCGCCCAGTTTCATCGTCAATTTTCTCAAAGTTTGCGCAACGTTGAACAATAAACATCGACAAACGAACTTCTTAACCGTACAAAGGCTGACATTTAACCGAGAGATTGCACGTGAGCATAAAGCCACTTAGATCCCGTGAGAGAGACCCTCTATAACAGGTCACTGCCATCGAGAGAAGCAAGCAGGTTGGTAGCTCCAGGTCTCTTTATGGGAGAAGGGGATCCGCTTTATTCCACGTACGTTTCTACCGACACGATCCACCATCAGCTCGCTTCTTTAATCCGTAAATCTGTTTCTCTCACAGCCTACGACGCGACGTATTTATCTGTATTCTATATTTGCTGCAATTTTAAACGTCCATGTATCTTTTAACAGTGAGAAACAGTGATGTTCTTCCATCGATTTTTTTGAAAAAATTTTTTTGAAAAAATATAACGTTTATTCTATGTGTACGTATAATTTATTTAATATCTTTTTAATCTCTTAAATTTTAAAAAGAATTTTGACTCGCTAAAAATAAAAATTAGAAAACGTGCGTGGATAATTTGTAAGAGGTTGCGAATTTCATTGAAATCGATACGTATCAGACTTAAGGTTCCCCTGTAAATGTCACCGTATCTTTTTTAAATTCCTCGGCGGCTAAAAATGGCAT
>NW_006263600.1:28934-40995 GCF_000469605.1 Apis dorsata | reverse complement strand
AAAAAAAAAAAAAAAAAAAAAAAAAGAAAGAAACAAAGAACTTTCTCTGCGCGTTTTCAGGCAAAATCAACGAACACTTGGTTTTCTTATTTCAACATTCCGACGAGTCACTTTTCCCTCAAGTTCCCTCGAGGTTTTCAAGGTTTCGTCTCTTTTCTTACATTCCACCGGAATCATATTGTCCTCGCTCGTTGTCCTCCAAGGCCAAGGTGTAACTCCATTCAGGACGCGTCATCGCTGGCAACGGTAATCAAATTTCTGAATTCCATTAGATGCGCGAATTTCATTAGCCAACCACGGTAGCCGGACCTACTCCACGGTACCGTTTCTCCACGTCCTAGCTGTAACGGTTTGATCCACGATCGAACAGCGTTCTGCGCGATTTAAGGCCTCCATTCGAGAAATATTCGAAATACTTCGTCTTATGTTACGTACGTTATGTAAATATTTTATTCTTCTTCGACATCGTATGAAATGAAAGATAAAAATGATTAAAAAATAGATGGAAAATGGTACTTTGGTCCGAAAATAAAGAAAAAAAGAATTTCTAATCAGGAATATTTGTTAAATCTCAATATTATAATAATTTTCTTTAATTTTTCTTCAATGTTGGATTAATACTTAAATTTGTTTATTTGAAAGTTCGAAATAATGTTTTATTTTTCTTCGAAATTAGAAGAAATATTCTTCGAAAGAAATGGAAGGTAAAAATGAATAAATGAAATATGGAATTTTGGTTTGATTTCAAAATAAAAAAGAAAAAAATTTTTTAGACTATAGATTTTTATAGAAAATCAAGAATATTTATTAGAATTCAAAGTGATTTTTCTTTAATTTTTCCTTGTGAAATTAGAGGATATAAAAAATAGAAAAATAAAAAAATATATAAATTTTCCTTTATGCATCTATGCTACTATTCCATGGTATATTTTACATAACGACCGAGTATAAAATTGCGAAATTCCACAGAGAAATGAGGAAAACCACGGGTTAACCGAGACGCGTTAGAAATCGGGGGTAAATGGATCTGGCTTCTGCGGTGAGTACGTCTACTCCAATGTAACTCGGTGGTTACTTCGGATTACGATGATTACGAATACTGCAGTTCAATAGAAATTTCTCGAAACTTTTACAAAAAATAAAAATGATTAAAAAAATTTCTATATACGAATTTCCTCGTCAAAAAAAAAAACTGAAATCCAAACCGAGTTTCAAGAGGAAATTCAGGCACCTGAAATCGAAAGAAAAACGCAACTGACCCAAGATTTATTCGTCTCCCTAGCATGAAAGACTTTCTATTCATTTATTATTCGTGCAACAACTATAGATACTGAAACAATGCAAACCGGCCACTTCCTGCTCCGTTAACCATGAAAGTAATTTAACGAGCCACTGTACGTGATTCAGTGGACGTATGCCATGCCACCAGTCGGTTATCAAAGAAATTTTCGTCTCAAAAATGCTAATGAATCGATGTGAATACAAGTTGCAGAAAGAGAATGTGAGCTAATGTCAAAAATTAATAAAGTTGCATATTTTTCATATTTCGAAATATTGTATTTTACTTTTAGAACTAAATGCAGTTTAAGGGGAAGAACAATGAAAACTGAATATTATTCAAACTTGAGGAGGAAAAACGAATTCGTGAAACTTTTATTTTAATTTTAAGAATTGTGTAAATTAATTAAATACTTTTAGATTTATATTATTTTTTTTTATTTAATAAAAGTATTTTTAAATTATAACTCATAATTGAATTTTGGAAAAACGAGGAATTGATTAATGATCAATTTAATATTAATATTGATAAATAAAAAAAAATAAATTTCTAATTTTCTTTAAAGTAGCTTTGTTGTTTTAAAGCAAAAATAAAGATCAAAGAAATAATGAATAAAATAATTAAAAGTGGAAGTTAAAAATGGAAATATATAATAATCGAAATGTAAGAGAAAAAAATTATATCCATATTTTCTCAAGTTAAAAATTTTCATAATTTGTTGCATCATAGAGTAAATTGTTTCGCGAGAAAAGTATTAACCAGGATCAATAACCTTCTTCAATAACCTTCTCTAAAATTAAAACAACAGGAAATACTTTCTAATTCAAACGATAAGAAAAAATTATAACGGTATATTAGATAGAAAAGTATTGCGCTAAGATAATTCGTGGCAATTATGTAGCTATTGGAAGAAGGAGGCGTAACAAAAGACAATAGAGACACAAAGGAAAACGAGAATCCGAGTGCAATTCGAGTGTTATCGTGCACATCAAGAAATGGATTCTGTCTCCATGAAATATTTATTTCATGGTCTTTCAAGATTTATTTGAATATATGTATATATTTGGAAACTTTTTTCCCAAATGATGCGTCATGAATTATTAAATAAATCTTTCTCCTCACCATTCTTTATAATTATCTTCAAATATTTATTTTTGTTTGAACAATAAAAATAGAAACTGCTATTAAACTGCATCTAAAACATTGGTAGCATAATAAATGTTTATCTTAAAATATTGCTTCAATTGTTTTTTAAATAGAATTCATAAATTAATTTATACGAATAATGATGTAATTCAGAAATTGAATATTATCAATAAATATTTGTTATAAAATACTATCTCATCTGAAAATAAAATCTATTTAATTATTTTTATATAAAATAAAAATATTGCATCTAAAACGTCATTAGATTAATAAATATTTATTTTAAAATATTACCTCAACTAATTCCTTAATTGGAGACTTTAAACTAAAGGATCCATAAAGAGGATAAAGAAAAATAATGCCAATCTTTATTGTTATTAAAGTTATTATTATTTCTGTTATTGTCAATATTACTGTGCTTGTTACTTGTTCCTATCATTATCGTTAATCTGGCATCCAGCGTGGATATCAATATAGTGCATATAAGTTAGGATCAGAGATCAACGAAAGACCCACAGCTTGGATAATCGAGATCTATGAAACGACGAATACAAAAATCATCGTCTTTGACTGCTCGAAAAAATCCTTTTAAAATTTAGAATTTATAAAAGCGGGGCAAATGAAACCCTATATAATGACAAAGAGACAAAAGCTTCAAAATTATTAATATCTCTTGTAATGAAATTTATTTCATTTTCTATTTCGATACGTCAACTTATTTTCGAAAGAATTACAATGTAGCAGTGAAAATTATCACAGCAACGATTGAATTGAAAAAGTGTTCAGATAATATCGAAGAATGTAACGATGAAGATGAAGATACTTGAACTTCGATTAAATTAAAGAATGTGAAAAAATTATATGATTTATAAATGACGTTTGTATACACTTGTAATAATATCAATATCTAGATCTAAGTTTGCTCTTACTTAGCAATTGAATTTCCATAACGAACAAAGCATAATTTGTAAAATAGATTTTGTAAAATTCGTCTTTTTCAGATTTTCATTTGCTCCCCTTAATTATTCGACGCATAAAATATCGTCGAGGACGCTAGACAGCCATTTAGAGAATGGTACGATAACGATACGGTCGGATTAATTAAATAATTTATTAGTTAACAACGAGTCAATCGACTCAGTACGGATGGAGAGCCGCCAAACCAAGTCTGGGGGGTTCTGCGTAGCTGTGTCGATATCGACCCGGGGTGGGCACGATTTCCAAGGGTGGTCTCGCGCTGTCACGGTCTAAACCTGGATATCTCTCGTGTTCAGAGAGTTCTTGGTACGTGGTTGCCCTGGCGCGTACTTTCTCGCGTATTTCCTTCATGTGCGCGCGGTCACGGAAATCTCGAACCTGTGGGCAAAAAAGAAAAATAAGGATATTAATAATTTAATAGAAGATAAATTCTTCGATTGAAGAAATTATATATATATATTACTGGTTTAATCATATATATTGGTAAAAGCATGTAAGGTGATATGAATTTAACATAAAGATGTAAAAATAAAAAGAAGAAATGAATAGATTAATTTATAATGCGGTCATATAATTCAATAGATATTTGTAAAGAATTTGAAGATAATATTAGAAAAGCAATATACTTGTGATTAGATTATAAAATAGATGATTGAAAGATTAAAATGAAGTATCATGAAATATAAAATTCATAATATTGAAGTTTGATATCAGAATTCTATAAGAATCGATACAAAATAAGGCTGAAGCATATGTATTATATATGTAAAGTAGAAAATCCTTCAATCGAATAATTTTAAGTAACTGTTACAGTTACACATTATTTGCGAATGGTTAGTTACGTTTATATTTGCTTGTTTATATTGCCATCCTGAAAGGAACAGATTCACGAGCAAACAAGATACCAGCAAAAGTGAAAATCCATCCACTTTTCGTCATCGAACGTTGAGAAGCTATTAGTAATTTCTTACAAAATCTATCTTTTAGAAAGTGGAAACCCAAAGATGTCAATTAACTAATACTCGGAATCTTCGTAAAACTGAAGATGTTGAAGTAGATTCGTAAATTTGAAATTTAAATAACGAAATTAATGTAATAGGAAGTTAAATCTCCCAAACTTAATTCGAGGAAAAATTTCTTCAACCTTGCCAGAATTGAAAATCTTGGAGCAAGAAATAATCAAAATGACGTAATTACGATAATCGATCTCTAAAAATTAGATGATCAAATATCTATCAAATATCGGTAAAATATCTTTTAAAAAATACTTTGAGAGTTAAACCTAATTTCTCGACTACATTGTAGGATTTGAAGGCAGAAATGTGAAGGAACAGAATGTGACGATGATCGGAAAGAGAAATCGTGGAATCAATGGTCATTACTTCTCTCGGATCAGCGACGTTTCTTTGCTCTCGGAAGTCTCTTCCAACCGTTGGATTTTCGTAGAAGCTTCTCGGCCGAGGCCTCGAGACCTCTTGCTCCGCTGGTCGTTCCATCGCATAATGATGGGTTCGTGGCCGCGGTCGAGCTCTGTAAGAAACATCATTCTCCCGTTCCGATACCTCCGAATGATTCCGTCTGATCAAATGTTCGTGGCCAGTTGTTGAACTGTTGCTCGCCGGATGTTGACGACTCGGTTGTTCCTCGTGGCTCTGTCTGCCTGACTCAACCCTGTTGGTACAAAGAAATTCACGATAAATTAGTATCGATGTTGATCAAAATCGAGTTAACGGGAATTTTAATCCTAGAAATGCAGGGGATCGTGTATAGAAGATAGAAAAATAGAAAGAAATATAATCTAATTGCTGATTTTTTTATATACATAAATGCTGAAATTAAAAATGGTAACAAGGAAATTTTTTGGAAATTTTTTAAATAAGAAAACTTTTTTTTTCAAATTTCTTAATGAGGAAGTTTCCTAATTTTTTAATTTTTCTGTGTTTCATATTTCGTTGATTTCAGGCGTTGAACGTCGAATGAAAATTAATAAATGTGAAATTAAAGAAAAGATTTTCTGCAAATTTGCAGACAAATTTGAAAGAGGTTGGAAAAGTACCACGTGCCACTTCCGAATTTGTTCCACTTGCCACGTACCAGTTCTGACAGCTGCTTCTCGCAAAATAAATCGACAGGAACGTTCATCAACTTGTTCGAACGTTCTACCATAATCTTTAAGAATAGAATTTTAAACAGGTTCAGAGTAACAAGACAATTTTTCATAGAAATCAAGTGGAGCAAAGGCATTGAGATGTCGACCTCGTGTTCTGAACGAGAGAAGCTGTCGATTGGCATCAATGGAACCGTGTATCCACGAAATAACTACGTCGACTTTTCGAGTATTTCGTGGTTCGAGACCGTTCCTCCAGCTGGTTGGACAGCTTTTACTCGAGATCGACACCGGTGATTGCTGGCCCAAAACGAATGTCAGCCAGGGAAAAAGCAAAGGCAACCGCGTGGCCTTTTAAAACTAGTCTTTCTGGTCGGCTCGAGAGAAAATGAGAAGCGGCAGGGAACGGTCCTCTCTTACAATGGGATCGGTGCAGATTCTCTGGATTAGAAAACGAATACCCAGAACTTGTTAAGATCGACGCTTACCATAATGACGGTTGTGGTACTGAAAGCTGTTTTCGATCCACTCCGCGCATACCTTGACTTTTTACTTTTTATCGATGATATATCGGGTTCTTTTCAATTTCAAGGCTTTCTAACCGGATTGTTTTCAAGGAGAGAGAGACATCGAGTGCCATTTTCTGGCACTTGCATCGGAGACTCGAGCAATTTTCAAATTATTTTATTTCATATATTTTCGCACGAGGTACACGATACTTTTCAAACCACGTTATTTCAAGTATTATTTTCTTATTGCATTACGAAATAACATCGTAAATTTTTTTTTAGAATTATTTTCTAAGACGAAAATAAACTAATTTCCCAGCACTCGCTCCATTTATATTTTTATTTATATAAACAAATTAAATATCTCTAAATGGATAAATTGAAATAAATTATCTATATATACATATCCTTAACCAAGATTTAAATTTGGTAAGTAGGTTTATACGCGGTGAAATTACAGCTTTGTGTACAATTTTATAGTATAATAAATTTAATGGGAATGCGAAAAGAAAATCAATACGTTGCAGAAACATTTAAAACCGTACCTGTGAACAGGATGACTTTCCACATCTCTCTGTCGAGAAAGAACAGGCCTTGCAATGGCCTCTCTCTCCATGGCTCGGAACATCTCCTTGGCATCTTGGAATCTCTCTCTGGGACTGGACACCTCGCAAGGATTGATTCTAGGCTGATACTGAGGGCTAGGCGACCGTTGTCTGAACTCCGGTGCCCTGCGACTTCGATTGCAACTCGGCGAAACACCTCTGTTCACCTGGCTGCTCAATCTTTCGGGGCTTCTGGCTAATCTTGGCAACGTTAGACTCGTTCCAGTCGTTTCTGTTTCCGGTAAATAATCATTCTCTTCTGCTGGCGCTCCCCAATCATCGTCTGAAACAAACCACGAATCGTTTTAGAGAGCTACTCGAACCGTGGAGAAGAGATATTTATCGGTAATTATTTATCAATAATCGAACGTATGTTCTGACGTAAATTTTTTTATTATTTATTAAGTTTCAATAGGAATGGAATGATTTTGAAATGGTTCGTTTCACATTTAATTATACCTAATTTTAATTTCTTCCATCAACTAATTAGAATTAATTATTAAAATGAAAATCTCTTATCTCAAATTATTTCGATTATCCTGCAAACAAACAACAAAAATCCAAAATTATTGTGATACGCGAAATCAAAAAGTAAGAGATAAATATATTTTTCTTTTGCATACAAATACCTCCGTCGTCGTAAACTCGTTGTAAAAAAGAAGAGGAGAGAGGAAAAAGAGGATCGTGGTGGCTCTTTCTTTTGCACGAAAGATGAAGAAAGTTCGAGGAGAAGATCGATATGTCTTTTTCTCGGTTGTTTTGCGGAAGATCGGAAAGGTTGGAAGATGGAAAAGGCAGGAGGAAGGCGGAAGAGGCCGAAAGAGGAGTGAGGCTAACAGTTGCCTCGGGCTGTGGGCCGAGAATGCGGAACTTTATTCCCATTTTGTTGACCTTCCACGAGGTCAATTTCCATGCCAATTCATCGAGTATACTCTCGGTATGACGTATACTCGTCAATCGTCGTCGTTATCATCGTCGTCAGCGGGATATCGCGATGACGGTTAATAGCAAGGGGACACGAGGAGAATGGAAGGCTCCTCATGGAAATCAGCCTTTCGAGAGTTGTCGTTTTGCGTAATCTCGTGGAATGCTGCAATGGGTAAAAGTTAAAAGGCAAAGTGCCCGAGGTTCCTCTGAATATCATCGACGATCCTTGGCTTCTGAGAAGAGATCGTTGCACCGTTCTCGTGTATCGTTTTGATTCATTTTTCTCGATCGTTCTCCTATTGGTAATGGATTAAACGAGAAAGTGGTTCGTTACTCGATGATGGAAGGGAGTCGAATTGGTACGAATAGTGAAATAAATAAATAGCTGACATTTGTACAGTTTCTATTTATGTTGGCATTTTATTCCTTCATTCATGAAAAATTATGATCGATTAAAATTTCTCAAAAATTTAATCAATTCAAAATTTTAGATAACTTTTTTCATCACAAATAGCACATAATATCTAAAATTCGAGATTTCTGACACCTTTGCCTTTTTTTAATTAGAATTAAAATATACATTTACAATTTAAAAAAAAAACTTTAAGATTATTGGCACGAAAGTTTGCAAATACATTGCGATGAAAAGACATTTCCCACGCGACATTTAAAAAAGGAAAAAACAAAAAATAAAAAGAATCTATAAAACATATTTATCGCTTTTCGTTCGACTCTATCATTCAGCTAAAGCTTGTGCCAGAAGTATCTTCGAAGTAACATATCAAGAATAAAGCGGCTACCGAATGTGGCCGACGATAAATTAATCGTCTTAATCAGCGGCCGGAATCTTGCGAGCACGGGATAGTTTCACGCGATGCATCAACGCGCGAGAGGCGATACAGAGAGCCACGGATCGTGAGCAAAGTGTGCCAGATCGCGAACAAGCCAGAAGCGCCGCTTATATGGAGATACGAACGTGGAAATCGTGATCGAGCCATGTCCTCGAGACACCTGTTGCGAAACGGGTTCCTATATGGCCAGTAAAACACCAATGATAGAGGAAAAGATAGGTATTATGGCCCATTGTTGGTAAATCAACACTCTATTTTCATATTCGTTTTTTTCCATCAGAACGGTAATGCATCTTTAATCTTATCCTTCGATATTCGCTTTTATTAATTATTCGAGGAAAATTTGTTCGAGTATAATTTATGTTGTTGTACATTTCAAGTACAATTTAAAATACACGATGTAGCATGTATATAGACATTTATTAAGGTCGTTGTATAATGGACACTATACGCTATAGTAAGAAGATTAAATGGAGCCGAAAATCCAAGAAAGATTAATAGCGAGTCCCCATAAAAAGTAAGATCGGTGATAAGTTGCTTTAGTCGGTCAGTGGCACATTTAGAAAACATCGCATAACCACGTGAAAAATCGTGTAATTATTTCGTATCGAAGTTGTAAATCAGTCAAATTAGTTTCATTCACGATTTGTCTTGAACGAAAAAACAGTTATTCGATTCTTGGACATATTCTCAATCGTAATATTTAAATTTATCTTATTCAAGTTGTAGATAACTAATACAAAAACAAATTAGACAGGAAGAACGAATATTTTAAACTGTGGATAACTAATGTAAACTGGAAAGGAAGAACGTATTTTGAAATTAGAATTTTCACCAGATTTAACCAGATTTGAGAATATTTCACAATAATTCGATATTCATCGATTCAAATAAAATTCATCGAATCGATTATTTATCTAATTTAAATTAAGAAACATAGTAATATTATACCGACGTCAAATCTTAAAAAAATATGAATTTTAAAAAATTAGGAACTAATTAGGAATTTGTTCAATGTGACTTTACTAAAAAATCTAGATATTCTCTCTGCGCATGAGCTAGATTCTAATCTTTAACCAAAAAAAAAAAATCCAAAACAATCTAATTCATTAGATTAAAAACTCGTTTCGAGTCGTAAATAATCGGTAAAGACTCATTTTAAATAATAAACATTAAAAACTTCCTTGCTTAATAATTTGAATCATGAATTATAAGTTCAAGTTTTTTTTACTTCGTTCATTTGAAACATCTAATCTTTTTTAATTATAGTAATATTATAATATTATTATAATATATAATATTATACATCGAATTACAATGAATCGATAAATAAAAGAAAGATATTTCATTTATATAAAATACATTCTTAAATAATATATTTTGTTATTACGATACCCTTATTTTCTCGCATTTTCTAATAATTATATCCATATATACCTTAAAAAATAAAACTAAAATATATCATTAGTCCGTAATTCCACATTCTCTATACTTTTTCTTATATAACTTTTTCCTATTATACATGGTAATTTATTATCATAAATATTATCGATGATATATCATTTATGATTCTCCAATTTCCTTTTCATTTTTTATATTCGCTTAAAAAAATAAAATGATTTATCTAACGAAATATGCGATTGAATCATGCATCATCGTCCACAGTTTCAATTAATTAATCTCACCCCTGATACATGTATTACGTAACAGCAATACATCCTATCATTTATATAATTATAATTATATAAAAAGAAATTTCTTATTTTTTATATGCAATAATTATCGTCCTTAATCCTTCCCCAATACACAAGTTGGCAATACATCACGCAGATACGCAACGGATAATTCTAATCGGATGACAGACATCGAATTAGCGGAACAGGTACACGCCATCTGAAACCGTGTAGCGATTCGAATAGCAGCACAGCGTCTCGACATCGGGTCCTGGTGTCGAAGCGGCTTGATTTTTGCGACAGAGAGCCCTGGTAAGATGTATGCGTGTACCTGTAGGCCGGTACCTGCCGCTGACACGACTTCCTAACGGTATTCCTTCCACCGTAACAGGTGCCCAATACCAACGTCCCCTCTGTGCACGTACTTGTAATACGGAGTCCACGTATAACGTACAGTATATCTTCCGTCTTTCTTTTTTTCTTTCTTTTTTCCCTTCTTTTCTTTATCTTCGTCCGCGAAATTTATTCGATTATTCGTTATATGGGTCAGTCGTCCGTTAAAAACATGTTTCGCCACGTAAGACGGAAGAACGCGGTGTGGCGAACGAGAACGAGCTGATTTTGACGTTTCTTTAATCCTTGGATATTTCTCCTAAATTTTGTTTCGATCTATCATGAATTTGTCGTGATGAATTTAATTTGCTGGGTTAAGGAATATTATTTAATCTCGAAAACTTTGAAACAATTTAAAGTAAGGTGAAAGAGAATAAAAATATTCAGAACTATTAATAATTTTGGAGGATCCAAAATCGAATAAATGGTTTTAAAACGCAAAGACTCATGGTTATGCATTTTTTTTTTTGACAAATTAATTAACAAATAAGTTGAAACTATTTAAAATAAATTTATTTGGAATATCTGAAAAACAATATATATATACATGTAAATAAATTTTTATTAAAATTTATTTGACGAAACTGTTAAAATATTAATTTATCAGATATTCGTTATAACTGCATAATAAAGATAAAAGAAATTGCGAGATTTTAGGAATGTTGGTTTTTAAATAATAAAACTAACTTTAGATCAATGGTATTTTCGTTAAGTAGTTTATCTCAATATTATATCAGACAAATTTCTTCTAATTTTATATATATGTATAGATTTATAAGATATTTGTGATAATGAATAGGGGAGGGTGTAAAAGTATGTCGGAAATTAAGAATGAAATTATTTTAGACATTTTAGACTTCGTTTTCGTGAAAATCAAATACCTTTCATGATTAGAAAGTCGAATGTTAAGACCTACTCTCGAGGCAATAAAATCAAGAGGCCGGTGTTTGGTAACAAATAGAATATTGATTAAATAGAGAAACGTTTCCGGAAATTGAAATGGATGTATCGATATCGGCTTAGCATTAACCACTTATAAAACAACACGTAAAAGTATAACAGTATATTCGAACGACAAATTTCTAGCGCGATTAAAGATCAAATATTAATCTTTAATTTTCGATCACCGATTAAAAATTAAAACACGGAAGAGATGCAGAAGCACGATCGATCGGACGAAAATGGAGAAGAAAGAGCACAAGTTCGAGTCAAAAGGAGGCGTAGAGGGGCAAGTTTCCAAAAATGTAACTTTCTCCGATTATATTGATGTATGGTTCAACAATTTGTCGGCACGAAATTCGAAAGAAGAATCGTCGCCGATTCGAAGTGAAAGCAGATGAGAGAATCGGTGAGATGTTAGAGGCGCGTTTGCATTCAGCTCGAGGAGCAACGACGCGGAGAGAGAAAAATTGAAGAGGAACACGGGTGGACGATGAAGAGAAGGAATGTGTACGAAGAAACGATTTTTCGTAGCACGACGAGAAACTGGGTTACCGGGTCGCCTTCCGCCCGGTTTTCTACGAGCACCGATAAGATTCGAGGCGGAACACACGCGGCCACCTGTTCCACAGGTAGAAAGCGTCCAAATTTTTG
>NW_006263600.1:27782-28414 GCF_000469605.1 Apis dorsata | reverse complement strand
TTAAAAATGAAAATTTTTTCTTCGGATTTAATTTCTTTACTTATATTTAATAAAGTATTAATTTGAATTTATTATATATTCTGTAATTATGATACGTTTTAAGAGTTATTACAAAGAATATAATATTTCGCATAAAATTTCCCAAAATTATTCGTTTAATTTTTGTATTTTGTAATTTTTGTACAGATGAAAGAATTCGTACTTTCCTCTACTTATATTTCGAAATAATATAGATAATAGAACTACATACAAGCAAACTTTATCTTTAAAATAGGAAAAGTAAAGAATAAGTCGATAATTAAGCGTGTAACAGACAGTGGGTATAGAAATTCAAGATTATACCATGTACGTAACTTTCAAAAATTCCTAAATACAAAGACAATGAAAGCGGAATGATCGAGCACATTTAACTCATTACACTTACACCAGGTATACCAGATACTTGTTCTTATCTGATAAATTTCAAATCTGTCGCACTCGCACAAGCATTGTGAAAATAATTACAAGAACGTACAAATACGTATCCAGAGGAAAGTTTTCACGGTTGTATCGTAATCTCGAATCTTGCTAGTTCGAATAAAAAGTCTCGTCTCCTGACAAGGAAAGGAGAAATAATCGCGCGCTATTGTCGT
>NW_006263600.1:20335-27669 GCF_000469605.1 Apis dorsata | reverse complement strand
ATTGGCGAGTGGAAAGCGGCTCGAGCGTTTTCCTAGGAAATTAGGCGATCCGGTTGAACGCGCCATTACGCCCGCTAAACGATCGCGCGTCGCTTGATGCTGCACGAAAGTGAAAGTCCTCCACTTCTCGTTTTCCTGATCCCGCTCAGGAAACGATCCCCCGCGAACCCGAAACGAGAATCGATGAATCGTGTTGCGCTTGCTCGAAATTAAATCTCCCAACGATTTCTCGAAACAGTTTACACGAGTTTAAGAAGTGTTTCAAGGATCGTGATCGCGTTCGTGGTACAAGTACGAGAAGATCGTTGTAAAATGAAAGGAAATGAAGTAGCCCGTGTAATAACAAGGGGTGCTTCGCAACCGACTCTTCGATTTAAACGAAAGTTGGCACGTGTATCTACTTAATCGTGAAGATGAAGATGAAGATGAAGATGAAGATGAAGATGAAATTTCAGTTATAAAATGCATATTCGAACGAAAACGTATCATGAAAATTGAAACACGAGTTAAAAATTATACTTAGAACCAGAAATGTAATATCTTTATACTGAAAATCGGACCAAAAGTAAAGAAATACTTTATTATGTAATTTTTCAAACATGATATTCATTTTATTTGTAACTGATATATCGGGATAATTGAAAATTATTAAAACGTCGTAAGCGATTGAATTACCGCGAAATCTACAAAAATGAAACAATCGAAAATAATATAGTTAAGAATCTTTTAGAAAATTTATTAGAATATAAAAATCTGTATATTTTTTTAATTTTTCAGTTTAATATTTAAAAACGCTATTAAAATTTATACGCGATATGATATTTATGGATGTTATCGATACACGTGTTACGTTATATAATTTTGCGTAAAAACCACAAGTGTCGAGCTAAACGATCTTCATTCAAACAACGATCCGAAACGTGTTTACTTTTCTGAATGAAGAACATTTCAAAAGCGGCGGCGCGAGTATCGTAGCAACAACGAAATTCTTGCATCACGGATTGCAAAATATTTTGAAACTGGCGCGGAATAACAGCGTCTCGTCTTATATGGATCACGATTCCGCTAGCGAATCGTAATAATTGAACGTTGTGAAACAAACGAGTCCCTCTAATTGCCTCTTCGCACAATTTCCTCCGGCTAAAAATCAACCGAGAGTAAATTTAATTTCAATTACTCCAACGTGTATCGTGAATCGAGATTTTTAAGTAAGTACGTATCGTTCGCACAGCGGTCACGGTGAACACTCGCGCTTTTCATTTACAATAAATTTCACACTTGCTCAGCATGACTATCGAAACGACCACGAGCAACGTAACGCCTCCGTGCTGTCGTATTTTCTTCCCTTTCGCGCCATTTGCCACGTCTCCTTATGGAAATTTCAAAGTTTCGCGTGACATCGCGCTCACGACAAATTCCCGATCGCGATTCGATGGTAAATTTGGGGAATCTCGTGGGTAGTAACGTGACTCATGATAGTGAAATTGTTGTAGAATTATAAGCGTTGACACGAAATTTTCGACCGACTCGAGGTGATGAGTCACGATGACCAGGATTTCTTGTAATTTTGACTGAACTTTTCAATCTTTTTTCCAATATTCATAAATTGTTAATTACTCTATAATTAAATAAAATTTGGACTCATGGCTCGATGTTGAAACGAAGAAACGTAAAAAGAGAGAGCACGAACTATCCAATTAATTCGTAACTAATTTATCGTAATCATAAGTGACACCGTAATTCAATAACAATTTCAATTAGATTTGTATTATATCTACTTTAGTTGATTATACCTATTGAACGTAGATATAAATTAAAATGAAAACTCTAAATTTAATTGGATAATTGATTGATAGATTTTCACGAGATAAAGTATAATAACGAAGTAAATTATGCTAAACTGTGGTTAATTATCCGCAATTATTCAACGATTTGGAAGCAAGAGGTAAGAAAGCGCTTACCGGAGGAGGAATCTCTGGAAGGTCTGGAGGGTCTGGGGCCCAAAGGGTGATGGCTCTGATAAGGCGGGGGAGTAGCGGCGCTATCCGATCCTATCCCGCTGCTCGCCGCGCTTCTCGTGCCTCCCCTGTCGATCGTAGTACTACCGCCCACGATCGTTTGATTCAAGCAACGTCTGAACTCGATCCCGGCCAGATTGCCTCTGTGTCTGTGCACGGTGTCGTAATCTCGCGGAGGTAGCAAAATTGGACCCACGTCGTTGTCACCCGAGTTTCCTCTACCTGAAAACACGTAAGTCGAGACTTTACGTTATTTTTCCAATTTGTTATTTTCTGTATTGTAATTCTGCATTTGTAATTGCGTTGCATTAAAATTAAAATATAGATACGGTTGTACTTCAATATGCTATTTTACCTATGCAGTTATGCGAGCGAACTTTGAAATGTAGATAAAATTATAATCTTGTATTTACAGTTGCACTGAAAAATGCAGACGCGGTTGAACTTTGAATTGTAAATAAAATTATAATTTATTACACGATGCAGATACATTTTTTTGCATTTGCAATTGCACTTAAGATTGTGGATAAAATTTACAATTAAAATGTAATTGTAGAATTATCCGTACGAGTATAAAACTTAAAATTGAATTTTTTTTAAATACACGCGCGGTACTTTTTTGGAAAATTTTTTGCAAAATTATACGTCAGATCGCAGCTGCACTTGTACTTTAAGCGTTGTAATTTAAAACGCAATTGCATTTTTTATAAGAAAATGTAATTTCCGAGTAGATACCTACGTTTCCACAACGTACGTCGAAGAGAAATAAAGGAAGCAACTCTGAAAGGGAATAATACTCACCCAGCTTGGCGCGCAATTCCGCAGCCAAGGACTCGTATATCGTGGTGGTCTGCACGGAATCGTGTCTCAGTTCACCGCTACCTTCCGACGATTCCGATTCCCTGGTGCTTCGACCGTCGCTCCCTAAATTGCTACGAGCTCTGCCTTCCAGCGAGTTCACCCTTGCCAAATTGTCGGTGTGCGATGCCAGTGCTTTCAACTGGCCGCCCAACAATTCGGCTGTTTCGACCGAGTCGCATCTAAAGTTAAAACGATCAAATCCATGAGGACGGCTTTCATCATATCGGGATCATTGCCTTCAAAATTATTATTATTTGTTAGATTTGTTGGATGGTTAATTCGAATATAGAATTAAGAAAACTTTGGACAATTTTACAAGATCATTAACTAATTTCTACGATCTACGGTTAGTTTAAAAATTATTGAATATTAGTAAAAAGTGAATTTCTAATTAAATTCAAATATTTTTTTTCAAATATTTCAGAAATACGTTGCTTGTCTATAGAAAGAACTGAAGGCTGAGCTTCGTAATCCCGGCCTTCCGACTTAATCCCTAGTATAAATACAACCGCCTTTTAAATTCTAATCATTGGGATAACGCTCACCGCGTAATCGATGACCTTTATTATTTTCCATGAACTCAGCAAGAAATCGCGGCCAGCACGATCGCGAAACCCCGAACGAACCATTTACCTGGTTTCGATCGAAGCCGCCGATTCACGAATTCAATGCCAACGTTGTATAATCCACGATTCCATTGCGTGTACGAGTAAATCGTTGCATCAACCACACGAAAGGAGATAAAAGAAGAGGAAAAAGAGAGGAAAGAGAAAAAAAAAAAAAGGAAGTAATAGTGTTGTTACGAGAAACACGAGACTCTTCTCACGAGACGAAGAAAATACGGGAATTTTCAATGGCAAGGCTGTTCTCTTGCCGATAGGATTAACGTGGTGCGAACACCGACTTAAGAATTTATTATTAGCGACCCGTTAGAATCGCGCAGCTCGTTAATTAGCGAAGACAAGCAATGGCTGAGATCTGAATGAAATGGCTGCATAGGTCGCGATTCATCTTATCCGCTTTGGTGTAAAAAAGAGGAAATGAAAGGAAAGATTCGAAGAGGATTCTCTGTCGCGTTCTTCGAACTCGCTGACAACGGTTAACGAGGATAGAGGCGGAAATTAACGCGTTTCGAGGGATCTCACGGCGATCCATGCAATTGGTAACGCGCCTCGTTTTCCGGATAATTATCCGTTAATTGGTACTAATGCGATCAGATTGCGCCAACTGGTTACTACTTGGCGCGATATACCGTTTAATTAGAGATTTATGGTAATTTATGATAACGCGAATCAAGAAAGCTGATATTTCGAGAAAAGATGTCGTCCAAAAATTCTAGAGTCGTTTCGTTCTTTTCGTCGTGTACAATGCGATTACTCTTGCTTCGTCTTTTATTTAATTCGAATTTAATTCGAGAATTAAATATTATCTCATAATATTGCTGTTATGTCGAGGAATAAATTAGATTCTAATCGTTCGATCGCCGTTTTATAATTATCGCACGAATAATCGGTGATGAAGAAATTGCAAGAAATTACTAAAATAAAGAATATGAATAAATGCATCAACCTATTATGATTATGCCACTGCCTTTCTCAATTAAAATTCAACCGATACAAAATAATAACACGATGTAGAATAATAAAAAGGTTGGAGGCGAGAAAAATGATTAAAAAAACCTATAATGATCTTAAATGATTAAAATCTCGAACGTAATCCTGTGCTGTTAAAGCGGTGGACAAGATATACAATTCTAAAGATATTCTAGAAGATGTAAAGTACTTCATAGGATGATACGAATCAGTTGGAATTACTTCGAATCTCTCGTCTTTGTGTAAAGTTTACGACGAGACTTATTCCAGCCTCGTCCTATCGTCTAATCGAAAGAAAACAACATTCTCGCCACGTAGAAGAACGGTTAAAGTTTCAAATCTTCGCTCCAGCACATTCGCCATTGCTTTATTCCTGTTGAAACGTCCTCTGAACATCCAAGCGAACAGCAACTGCGCGATATAATCCTTACGGACATCCGACAAGGGCAGAGGATAGAAGAAGATAGAAAAGGAAGGAAATAAAAAAAAAAAAGAATAAATTATGATTCTCAAGTTTCTGGTAACCTGTACGCGTGCACGTGGACAGGATTGTTGGTGGCCGGATTTGGAAGCAGAAGAGTTGCGGCGACGACGTCCTCTCGTTGCACGGCCGCAAGTACAGCGTGTCCTGGCACTAAATGCTTCACAGCCGACCTCGTGGAGCCGCCTGGATGGACCGTCTGTATAATCTTCAGCCCCTTGTTGCTCACCTGGCAATCGTAAAACGTGTACGATCAGCTGGTCGCCGATTTAACGAGCAGCCCCGTTTAACGGTGATTTGACGCGGGCCAAGCCTCCACCACCATGAGTTACACGGCCACGGAAACGCGGCATTATTGCGTACTAAAATGCAAATCGAGCGATGGATCGTACAGTCGCGAGGATCGTGCTACTTCGATGCTTGTAACGCATCGGTGAACCGGGTTTTAATGAACGTTAAACGTCGCCTCGATTTTATGCTTTAAAAGGAGACGGTTCTGCGAGGGAAAAACTGCGAGGGGAATGTTGGGTTATTAATTTTTTTATCTTTCCCGAGTTGTGTCGACCTGTTTTGCTTCTTCTCTTCGCAATTTACGTATGTCGTTCTTAATCTTCTTTTCACAATTGTGTAATTGATACTCATCCCTGTACGATAATTTTACACGTTATTATACTTTTGAAAAGTATTTGAAATTGCAACGAATAATCGGTGAATTTGTATATAACACTTTTTCACGCGCGAATAATTGATATTTGTGACATTTAAAGCCGTAACTATTTCTTACAATTTAAAATTATACTTATATCTTGCAGCACGTTTCTGTATTTTCAGTTTTGATCTAATACTTTGATCTATTCTTTCTCTTATTTCTTAGAATACTTTAATTGACATTCGCAATTCATTTATAGAAGCATATTCGAATATACGATTAATTCCTATTGATACATTCTAATTCAATGTCAGCGTTAGTAACGAAGAACGTATCAATAAGCAATATCGTTCGATAAGTAAAGTTGTCATCGAACAAAGAATACTTTCCCCATAACAATAACAATAACAATACCCTGGTCTTTTGCATATGAATGCGTAAAAACGCAATTTCCTTTTGGAAAGCAAATAATAACAGCAGAACGATGAAAGTGAACACGAAAAAATGAGAACTTTCTCTATTTTACGATCAAACTTTTAGAGGAATGTGCGTACAAGCATGTCGACGATTATTGTCCGCCAAGGTGTTAAAATTGCCTGCGTATCCTTTCATTAACGATCATGAAGATCTATTAAAAATCAAAGAATAATCTAATGAATAACTGATTTCAGACATAATCGATTGTTAACACGATACAATATCGAAGAAATAATACGTGGAATTTTAATTCCTTCGCGAGGAATAAATTTCTAATTTTCTATTCTTCTCGAAATTAAACATTTTCCTCAATGACAATTGCCAAGAGATTATTCTCGACTGAAAATAGATCAAGTAATTCAAATTTTGGAGTCGAAAAATGTGATAAAATGTGATAAGTGATAACAATATAGCTTGTGATAAGCTAATGATTTATTATTATGAAAAAAATTTTGTATTTTTTTTCTTATTTAATAATATGCGAAAAGTTTTTTAATATATCGTATATAACACGTATAATAATGTGTCAGAATTTTTTTCAAACAAATACTGAAAAATTTTAAAGAACACAAATTCTAAAACTTTCTTTTAATATTTCTATGAATTAAACATAGTCCTACTAGACTTTAAAAAAAAAATAACAAAAATTGAACATTTTTAAAAAAATACAGATTTCGAATTTAAAGTTTTAAAACGACCTCTTTTATATTTCTATCCGCACGCACATACACACATCTCTGATCCTGCGAGAAAATTACAAAATCCAATGCTGAAACGAACAATAATCAGTCCCTGTCCTCGCGTCTGCGGTTTTGAAGAAATCGGTCGGGAAGAAAATGACGTGGGTAATTTTCATCCAACTGGAAGACTGTTCATTAAAACTGTCGCGAACCGCCATCGCGAAAATTCGGCGAGTTAAAATATTCTCAAGGCAAGCGATATCTCGCAACGGGTACCGACAATTACACTTGCACAATAATTAGCTGGGCCTCTTGCGGGATTTTGTAATAATTTTATATTTTTTTTTTTCCTCCCCTTTCCTCTCCTATATTCTCATTTTTCTCTCTTTCTTGTCAGACGAGCATGCCCGCGGTGAATTAACGCAACGCCTAAATCTACGCAAAAGACTTTCATTAAGATCGAACGAGGCGATATGGAGAACACCTTTGTTTTCCAGGCGATGAAGCTTCGAGGATCTTGTTGGCTCTTAAACGTGTGATAAATTACCGAATGATAGTCCTTGGGCTATCCAAGAT
>NW_006263600.1:12936-20169 GCF_000469605.1 Apis dorsata | reverse complement strand
TTTTTTTTTTTTTTTTTTTGCGATAGAAATTACCCGTGATTCGCATCCTGATTCGAGAATTTTGTTTTGATTTAAACGTTGAGATTATATTTTTTTTGCTCGATAAAAATTATTTATCTTTACGCACATAAATTAGCTATCTTTGTTTAAAAAAAAAGAATCATCGATTTTTAAAATTTCTAAATCTAAAATAATTAATTATAGGAGTAAGTTTTATTATGATTATATTTCTTCAGTAAAAAATAATACTAATAATCTCTTTATAAATTTTTAACTATTATGAATAAAAAGTAAAGATGAGAAATGTTAATATATCCAAACGTATCCTTTATGTTATATGTTTTTCAAAATTAATATTTCTCGACATACTTGATAAAAAATATTTCATATGTTTTTATAGAGAATGTCAAATTGCATCGATAAATTAATTATAAAATAAAAATATATGATTCCGTTTAGAGAACAAAAAAACACGTGAAAATTTTGAAAACATGTGATACGCACACATTTGTACACTACCAACATATTCGAATAAAGTAAATTCTAATTCTTGAAATATTTTTTTAAACTATCTATAATTTGATAAGATAATTGATAATAATACAAATATTAAAATATATCCTATCATTATATATATCATTTCTCAAATTATTCACGACAATTTAAATGAAGAAATAAAATTCCATAAAAGACCATGTCTACATTACATAGGATTACATAAGAATGAACGATCAAAGAAGAAATAATTGGAAACGAGGAATAACATGATTTTTAAATCGGACATGCAACCCTCTTTAGCAAATTTCAATTGACATGCAACGGGAATATCGAGTAACATGCCAGCTTAACGGTCGCGATACAATTTCGGTGTCATCCATTTATTTTCTCTTTCCCATATTGAACGCGCCTTGTATGCCCATCAGTTTCGTGCCCATTTCCCTAGCATTCGGGTCAATGAATCTTTTATTGCTCTAATTAAAAAATCTAATTAACCTTACTCCATGGGATCTCTTATTAATCTGTATTTAATTCTATCTTTGACCCTGGGAAATTAAGTTTGATTTATTTAAATGGAGTAACACAGTTCAGAGCGGATTAAAAATAGTTTCGTGGAAGAATGAGTCGAGAGGAAAGAATAATATTTTTTCGACGTTTAGTTTTCGAGAAAATCGGAGATATTTGTCGAATTTGTAAATGTGTATTCGCTCGATTCAGAATGAGATATTATTAATTAACATATGAAAAAATAGGCCGTGATCGTAGAATAAAATTTTTCTATTTAATAATTAAAGAAAATGAAATTTGAACACAAGATACGAGAATATCTTAAGCGTAGATATATTTTTCCATTTTGATTCTCTCAAAAATAAAATCTTAAGGAATATAATTTTATTCCAGATTTTTTTTCACTGTCGTGTTATTGAAAACGAAATGAAGAAATTTTGTTTTTATCCTTTTCTTTTTCGATTTCTTTTTGCAAGTCTCTCTTTGCATTGTAAAATATATTCATTTTATATTGATGTTTATTTAATCGAATGAAATAATGGAAATAAAAGGAAGAATTATCGATCATCGAAAGTTCGATGAAAGTTTGGTCAATAATATATAGGCAAAGAAGAATCGGTTCGCATAATTTCAGAAAATTTTCTGATGCAATAATTGCTTGTGGCATGTTTTCGTAATAACAAAATCTAAATTTCGAAGAAATCTTAACAAATAAAACTTTCTTAGAAACGATATGAAATTAATTTTAAGAAACCGTAAAATTGTTCATCATTTCCCTACTATATACTTTTGCTCGAGAATCTTGGAACAGTTATCATAGTTCAAAACTGAGAAAAATTAAATAAATTAAAAAATATGAAAATTTATTGCTGTAAATGATAAATATATTCGCTATATATCAATGATTCTTATGTATTCATAAAACGGAATAGAATAAAAACAAAATATAAGAACATAATAAAAAATATAAAAATACGTGCCATTATAGAGACCACATTCAAAGACTATATTTAAGAGGTTAAAAACAGAAGTGACCTAAGACTAAACGTATAGTATAAAATATATCTGAATACCAAGTAGTTTGAGAAAAATACAAAGGATTATAAAAATAATTCTTTAGTATCAACTTTTTCCATTTTTTATTCGTAGCATTTCTAACAACCAACTCGTTTTCGACTTGAATAAACAACTCTAAAATCCGATTTCTACAAGAGAAAGGAATTTAAAAACTCGGATTACGATGGCCACTAAACCTCGAAACTCGTTCCATCCCCAAATTCTGTCGCCATCAATTCTCGATTGTATAACGTCACCGTAAAACTTAGTCATCGCACTACCACCATACAGTCGTTTGCATATCAAAAATACACCTTGTTTTCGTATTTTTGTCTGAGAAAACCCCTTCTTCTTATTTTTATTCATTTCGAGGTGAATTCGTAGAAAAATACAAATGTTTTCGAAGAAATTGATAACCGTCTCGAACAGGTCGAGGCCTGGTGATTTTGGTATGTAGGCTGAGGTCATAAATTGATGATTTTTATTCGACCTGCAAACTGCTTTCACTGCCACCCGATGAATGCGCGCTTGACCGCGTTGAACGCAACGAAATCAAGTTAAAACCAAAAACAATGAAAAACTTAATAACTCCATTTTTTTATTCATTTCCTATTTTTTTTTTTTTGTTTTCATGTCTATATCTAATAAAAGTCTCAATATTTCAAAGTTAAAATTTCAAAATTTCAAAATACAACCAATTTTAATTGCACAAAGAAATATTTTCAAAAATATTCAACTTTAAATCGCTGTCCTATAAAAATTAGACGAAAAATTAATAAATTTCAAGATACAATCATTTTAATTGCTCGAAAGAAATTTAACGCAAAACTGATCTTCTATAAAAATTAGAAAATGTAATTTATCGAGATTTCTCCTCTTTAAATGAAACGGACGAAACGAAGAAACATGGTTATGCTCTTCCCAATTTTCGACCCCAACAATTAATCTCTTTTTCTTTTTTTTTTTTTTTTCTCGCGATATTTTCGGCCACGAAACCGGATCTCCGAAATGGTACCGCTCACCTGTAGCGTGACCTTGAAAGGCTCCTGTAGTCGTTCTCGTTCGAGTAGGTAAGCTATGGCACCGGGCATTGCGTCCACCCCCTTGGCCTCCCTCGCGCCCAAGTACCAAACGTAGTACGAGCTCTTCTTAACATCCTTGCTGCTCCTCAGACGTAGGGCCATCACTCACTGTTCGAAACAAAGAAAAGATGCATCGGCTGTCAGCTTCGAGACTTTTATTCTTTTCCAGAGTTCGAACGATTCGAATCTTTCAGGATTAACGGACGGAAAGATTGCGATATCGTGAAAAACTGGATATTCGTAGGATAGGATTTGAATCTTTTGTAATTCTATGGTAAGATCTTCGATTCGATTAATATCGAATCCTTCGAAAATCGATATTGGGAAATCTCGAAATTTTGTAGAAGATGGAATATTTAGAACGCTAAAATTTCTGAAAATTTGAAACTAAAACGAAGTATTCGATATTGTATATAAATGAAATATTGTAAAGCATTTTCCCAACACTTAATCGAACGTATTGTTCAAGTATGATTCTAATCAAGGCCAGCGCATTATCTCTCATTATACGTGCTAGTAATTACTGAAATTTTCTCAAAGTCGAGTATTTTCTTCCATTGGACATATCGCGTACGTAACTTTTCTCTTGCGCAAAAACATCGATTTTCCACGAGGCAAGCTTGCAGCCGTGATTGGCCAAGTACACAAACTGCTTGTCTGTTCATCCGCTTCCTCAATTACTTTCACGCTTAAACCCGTTTTCTATGCTTAAACCGTCTCGCGAAGAATCGGTTCCCACCGATCTGCATCGCCGTATCTCGAGCGAAAATATCCCAGGAACCGGAACAGAAACGTGTTCAGGATCAATGTCGACCTCGTATTACCAATTATCGGCCGATTTTTCACCCATAACCCGTTCATATGTTCTACGCGATTAATTATTCCTACATCCTTCCAACGATTAAATTCCTCGTTCGAGGAATGTTAAAAATTTCATATTTCAGAATATTTCCAAGAAATTAATCTTAGTCAAAGAAAAAAATTTTAAAAATCTTTTTACCTTTAAACAACTGTGAAAGTATAATTTATTATTTTTAAGATAAAGAGATATGATGCAATTTTTGTGTTTTTTACAACAAATTTATTTTTATTTGTAATTCTTTTCATACTATCGAGTTGATGACTATTAAATTAGGAACGTTTACATGTAGAGAAAATGCAAAAATATGAATGTAAAATAAAGTGAAATTAATATATATATGATTGAATGAAACGCATTTTAGATTTTATTATTCTACAATTAACCGTATATATATTTGAATAAACATAAATCCTAATTTATTAAAAAAAATTATATTAAAACAATGATACTTTTATAAATAATTAAAAGTAATTCTATCGTTAATTTTCTCAACATACGTTCAAATATTTAAGTTTCTACACGAATGTTACTTTTTCTTCATCGTTATACTTTATAAAAATCTAAAAACAATCTCATTTATCTCAACATTTAGAGATACTAAATTAAAGAGAATATCGAAATGAAATTTTGAATCCATATAATTAATTTTAAAGACTCGCGAATACAAATGAAAATATATTTGTTTCGTTAAAGTCATCATCGTATTAAAATGCGATCAAAAGTTTGGCGAAAAATCGGATTCTCGCTTTTGGAAATGTTCGAACTCGAATCGCTCAATATGCACGCGATCGAATCATGCGAAACTGTACACGATACTGTCCGCTCTTACGGTATAGGTTTGCTCTCTTTATTTATGCATTACACGCGTTTCGAAATCTTATACGCTCGCGTGTAGCCGTAAATATGTAATAGGTTCGCTTTACCTTAGGACGCAACACTATTTACGAGGAGAGTTATGTTTCTTTTAACGATAAATCCCATTCGATTATCCTCCTATGTATTACCATCCAACCTATGTGTATCAGTTCTGATTAATAGTTTCGACAACTATATTAATCGTTGTTAATATTAAATTATCGATACGAATAAATGAAAATTTTCTTATTCAAAGCTTAAAAGCTAAAACGATCGATTCGATTTGGTTATATATATAACGCGAACGTGTTTTTGTATCAATGCTGGAATTATCAAGTTCACTGGAATTTTGTCAAAGTGATAATTTAACAAATATATACGCATAATAATAATAATTTTATAAAAACTGATCAAAAATTCTTGATAATTCTAATAAAAGAACAAGACTTTGCAAAATTAGAGTTAAACTATGTAATAAAAAATTAATTATCAAGAACAATTCAAAATATTTGAAAATAATTTAAATGAGACATCCTATATAACTCACATGTTTTTATTATTTTAATTTAATTATTAACAATTCGTTAATAATAAATTTAATTGATGTCGAAGGAAGGAAGAAAGAAGCACTATGCGCGAAGCAACTATTAGTGGGATAAATTTTGTGTGCGTGACGAGAAAAGGAAAAAAAAAAAAAAAGATCGAATCATTTATCATTCCCTATCAGATGTTGAAAATTATCCATCCCGATGAATGGAAATTACGATCGTTTAAACGTTACCACGATTGTTCGAACGTCGCGAATCGAACTTTGTAAGAATTGCAACTTTCAATCTATCGCTTTCATCATACCGCGCCGGAAATAATTAAACGAATTTCCTCCACTTCCCTTGTTAAATCGACCATTTCATCATTGATAATGTGCACGTTCCTACTTGAATTATTATCTTTATCACGACATCAATATTTCCAAGAATACCTACGATTTTAATTAACTGCCAATTAATATTACCTCCTTGAGCGATACATTAACGCGAAAATTACCAGAGTGAGTAAATATTTCTTACGAAAAAATACAAAATATCATCGGTATCGTTTTAATATCAAAATTACAACGCTTGACGAGAATATATATTTTATCTTATACATCCTTCGAAGAAGAAAGAAAGGAAGAGAAAAGAAAATGAAAAAACTTAAGTTAAAACTAACGCAACTTGGTTAATTTTTAGATTAAAAAAGACGAGAGGAAATAAATTTAAAAGAGGAAATGACAAATCAAACTGACCAGCAGCAAATGTGTCCGGGATGCTCGGAGCTCGCCGCGATTTTCACAGGAATTAAGCAACGCAGCACAGCGGAGAGGCAACGGATCTTCTGTAGACAGACGGCGGTGGCGGAGGCGGCTGGTTTCAGTGAGCAGAAGAACAAGTTGTACGGTACGTACGGCCCACGTACGTGTTGCAACATGCACAACCTTGTCTATGTAGTATATACGTGTATACACAAATCCTGGCAGGGCACACTAGCTCGTCGAAGAAGAAGCGGAGAAAGAAGAAGAAGCGGAGAGAGAAGATGAAGAAGAAGAAGAAGAACAAGAAAAAGAAGAAGAAGAAAAAGAAGAAGCTCGTCGCTTCGGTTGATCTGACAGCTGCGCGATTTCAGTCCAAAGCACTTTTCCACGCTCGCCACCGTTTCTTTATATGCACACGCTACGCGTTCTTCTCTGTTTACTGTGTACGCTTGAAGAAACCTCGAGTGAATACGGTGGAACGAAAGAAAATGAAACGAAATGGAACGAAAATGTCCAGTCACGAGGTTCTAGGGACACGAGGATTTATGAAATTCGGAAGAAAAAGAGAGAGGGAGGGAGGGAGGAAAGGAGAGAGAGAAAGAGGAAAAAAAAGGAAACAAAAAGAAAAATCTCGTACGATCCTGTAAAGGCGTCGCTTGTTGGCAGAGTTCACTTGTCAACGACGCGGCGCGAGTGGATTCGCGCGTACCTAACCATCACGGGATACTGACTCCACGGTGGAGATCCTCCGCGAAGAGCTCGAGTGAAACGCGAATGAAGGGAGAGTGAACGAGTGAGAAAGGTGGAGCTACCTTACGAACGAGCGGAAGAGAGACAGGCGGATCGACTCGAGTCGAGATTACGTCTATCCTTTAGCGTCGGGCCCCTCTCTCGCTTCGTTTCGAATGCCCGTTTCGACGGGTCTCGATCTTCTGCGCGCTCTCCTCTCTTTCTTTCTCCTCTCTCTTTCGGACGAATCGCCACACCTTGCCGAGATCGACTCGCGATCGCCGGTAACGCGTTCTCTGCCAGCAGCCTCGAACTAACCGGACGGTTTTCTGTCCTGAATTTTAGTCCCGGGG
>NW_006263600.1:11814-12782 GCF_000469605.1 Apis dorsata | reverse complement strand
CTCGAGGAACGAAGACGGACATAGGTAGGGAAAGAGACGCGCAACACGGGGGACGGCTAAGTGGTGGAAGAACCGGGCCCCTTCTCCTTTCTCCCTTCCTTTCTCCCTCCCTCTTTCGCTCCCTCGCTCTTTCTCTTTCTTTCCATCCCCTCCCTCGGTCCCAACTCCATCCAACTCCCTTACCCACTCTTTCTTAGCCTCCGCTGCGCGCGCTCCCCCTACCCGAGGATGGCAGGTTAAGAGGCAGCCAGGTAGAGAGAGGCCCCATTGATTAGCGATGGAAACAACACGCGGCTGGTGTCGATTGCTCGTCAACTTTTTCAATTCCCCTCCGTTAAATGTTAGCGTGTCAGGTTCAACGTTGCTCGCTGGTCAGTCAGGTTATGTACGCATGAAATCGAGCCATTTGTTCCACGAACACGTGCGCGCAGTCATATTCACGTATGTTGCGAAATTAATGGTGAGCATTAGTCATTGAACTTAAAACTCGAGGTTATATTACGGGATAATCGAAGACGAAGCTTATAAACGCGAAAAATATATCTGCCCGTAGGGATAATTTAAGTAATTGATATTTGCTTTTGATCATTTTTTTTTCTTTTTTTTTTTTCTTTTTTGCGAGATGTGGACGAGTCGAATATTCAAATTAACGTTTCGAAACCGATAGATAGGTATCGAGTCAGTCCCATCACTACCGCTAATGCAAGCGACAGACCTATGGCGGGCGATTCCTCTTCTGGGCACAACTAGCGCCATCTCCGTCCCATTATTATCTCTCTTTTCGTCTCCTCTTCGCCCTGCCTATCGGTTTCTCCTTCTTCGACTCGAAAACGGTTCCCCAATACCCATTTTCTGCCGACGAGGCCTCCAACGGGGACCGTACCTTCTCCACCTACGCGTTTGTATAGATACTCGCTTAACCCGATGCCAGGTGTTTCTATAGGGTGTAGAGGAAGAGATAGAAATAC
>NW_006263600.1:5397-11630 GCF_000469605.1 Apis dorsata | reverse complement strand
TTATAAAAAAAAAAAAAAAAAAAAAAAACACGAATAATAATAAGTTTAGGAAATTCCATACGAACACTGTTGTATAAATATAAATATCGTAAAGCTAAGAAAATAATTTTTAGTTTTTCTAAATTGAGAAAAAATTGGACAAAGAAATTCGGATAGCGTAACGTGTAATTTTTCAAAAAGATGAATTATAAAACTACGTTGATTAATACGTTATGATACAACGTCTGAAATACGATAGTGCAATTACAATTTTTTTTTTTTTTTGTTTTACACGTGTAAATTTTATTCCGTACGATAAATTCCATAACGATAATTTTATTGGATTCATTTTTCTAGTTAATTTAATTTTTTCTTATTCTTATCGTTGTTGTTATAATCTTAAGTTTTAATCATTTCTAAACATCTCACCATTACGAATCGGTATATCATATTTCTATCTCTTCCTCTGATCAACAACGACGAGTTCGAAAGATATGTCGAATCGAGTTTATTCGACGAATTTCGATTTCATTTAGCAATAAACAAAAGAAGAGAAGAAAGAAAAATTAAATTTATTATTACACTTATACAATTGCGTTCAACGAAGAATAATAATAATATTAATAATAATATACGTAACCGGTGAAGAGTAATAAATCTCTCGAGTATAAAAATAATATTTGATTTTTCCGAGAAAAGAACTTTCAACTTTTGTTAAAGATCTCGATTTTAGAAAATTGGACGCATTATATGAATTAGCGCACGCTCGCGTGCAGATAATGCGTGAACCGAAGCGGTGCGTTCGTGCAGGTTGAATGCAATTAACCGTCGCAAAGATACGCCAACTTGTGCGGTCTTATTACGCGAAGAGTTGAAGAAGACTTTGCAAAGGTCTGATGATGCGTGAGTGTGCGATTATTCGAGCAATAATCCAACTCTCTAATGCAATTATTCCTTCAGAATCCAACCTGTGTTCGAGGCACCGATTATTACATTATTCAAATAAAAGAAGAAATTCTTGTTTAAATATATTCAACGGATACCTATTCGTTCTCTTTTAATCTCTTTTAGTTTTTAATCTCATTTCACGAAATTGAAAGGAGCATACTTGATTAATTTGATTTGACGACTGTCAAAGGCATTTTATCTAATACGAAACAATTTTATCGCTCCTCGTCATATATAATGTCATCCATAATTCAAAAGATGCCATAAACATTACGCGATCATCGTGAAAACGCATATTTATAGAAAGTTCCCTCGAAGGCTTTTACAATTTCTTACTTCTCGAAGGACGAATTCATATTCATCCGCGTCACACATCGTTTCGTTCAGGGTCGTTCGTGTTACATCGATATTAATGATTCTGTTTCTTATCCAGTGTACGATGCTATTTGCGCGCACGTGCCACGTGGCTAGACGGTTTTCCGTTTTCCTGGAATGCAGGTTAACGTCTAAGCAACGAGGGCAAAGACCTGTTGCACGATCGATCATTGATCAATCAATTTTTTTACCATTAACAGTGTTGAGTTAAATAACGAATCAATATGTAAAGAATTATTATTTTTTAATTAGCTTTAATTATCTAGCTTAATATATCTAAAGATTGTCTAAAATCGGTGAACCATCGAAACCATACTCCATAAAAATAATTATTCAGAAAATGGAGGAGGAAATATTTTCTATAACTTCTGAATATGATTCAAAATCTTGTGAAATTTCGTATTTTTTACTATGCTATTCCGAAAGAATAAAACGTTATTTATGAAATCACTATATAATATCAAATTCATCGTTGTATAATAATAAACGAAAATTCCATTTTCATAATTTAAAATTTCAAAACGAAAACTCGAGACGGCATTACAAAATTATTTATTATTGTAGAAAATCGTAATATATTTATTGAATTTAATTTCTTCCAAAAAAATTCTACAATTTGTGTTAATTCGCGTTAATTTGGCATTAAATTCGGATCAACAATAATGAACCACGTGGTAGGATTGCCAGCTTTACCGCAATATATGGCCACGATTGGGACTTTCACTGCCATTTGAGTATATCGGGACTCGGTTCCCTGCAGAGGGATATCTGTGCTATTTTATTTTCACCCGTGCTCGCCACGGGGTGTATCGTTGCCGATACGTGATATATTTCGTTTTGTACGGCGCATATATGAAACTATGCTGCGGTTTGCTATCGGAGAACACGATGGCCTATAATTTGAAACCGTTAAGGTGCGTATTTCGAAGATCGACTCGCACCATTTATCGTTACCGTGGCTAAATCCCTGAGATTTTGTCAAAATCAACGTAGAATTGCCTATTGATATAAAAGTAGATTTATTTCGTGATAATTTGACGATTATAAATTTTATTATTTCTTCAATTTTAATTCGGCCCCTCCCTATACATTTTCTTGTTTTTTGTCTTTGTTTACCAATTAATAGATTATTAGTACATATTCAGTTCATGAGATGGGCGAGAATAGAATCGATAATGACAGATTGCATTAACCAGGCACGCGCGGATTAAAAGCAATCGTCGAATATAAATGAAAGGTGAGGCTAAAACTAAACCTGACCATTTATTATATATATATATTATTATATACATTTATTATTTATTCAGGTCAATTAATATGCGAGATGATTCGCAAAAACGGGTCGCATTGGTAGGCCATTGACAGGTCAATCTAAATCTGCGAATAATCAAGAATAAAAAATATATTTGAGCGATCGATAGGAAATAAATTTCTCTAAACTTCGAATTCCTACATCGCGATTCGATCCAAAAAATAATGCATCAAGAAATTAAAACTATAGGAAGATTTTTAACCTTTCGCTGTTCGACAATAACATAAATTTTAAACAATTTTTTTACATTTTCAAAAATAGTAAATATATTATATGTAATTATTAATTATATGTTTTTGATGAATTTACACACATTTTTTTTTTAATTGTAATATCACTAATATCACTAAAACAACGATTTATCGATTAATTTTTATGCAAATGTAAAGAGAGAACATGCAGATTGCTCGCTTCTTATAAAAGTTTGCGATTCGAAAAAAGTTGAAAGCATTTCAGCCTCTTAATTCCAATGGTTATTACAATGTTGCATTACTAAATTTTAATTTTACTTTTATACAAATGTCAAGGTTTACGCGTCTTTAGCAAAAGAAGGCCGCTATTAAAAAAATTGGAAAACATTATTGTAAAGAAAAAAATATAATCCAATCATCATATCATCAATTAATTGTAATCGATTAATACGTCCCGATATTACACAGTAGTTACAGTAATTTAAGTTAATTGTATAAATAAAAACGAAAATCTGTGATATCTCTAACACCGGATTACTCAATCCACGAGTATCGATTCGCAGAGGCAATCAAGCGTATCCGATCGCTCGATGATGAAAATTAAAGTTAGAGGGGATGAGAAATTAGAGGTAGAGGTTGGTGAGTATTATTTATTCGGGTCACCCGATATAGGAGACGATACACAAAAGCGAGTCGCGAACGTGTACACCTCCACTGGCATGAATGTTAACCAGATGCGCTAAGTATCGTTGGCGAACTCGCGAAGGACTCGAGCACTCGAGCATTTACAGATAATATCGCTTCAAAGTGTATATAAGAAACTATGGAAAAAACGTATTCTTCTTATTCTTCGCGAAGACTGAATGCGTCGACATTATATTGCTTCAAAAGGTCTTTTTGTTTTTTTTTATTTTAGTACAGTGTCCCTTGAATCTTTTTGATTTAACGATTTTTATACTTTAGAATCAATTCTAGCATTTCTGCATAATTTTTAGCACGAATATTTTTATTTGCTGTAGATATTTATGCAAAATCGAATATCTATGAATATTATTTAAAAAAGAGGTACAGCTTAAATTAAAGGGATTTTTTTTTTATTTTTCAAATATAATAATGCTTATTATTATTTTTAAAATTTTTATATGAATAAGCGTAAATTTTTATATATTCAAATTTTCAAATTTTTAATAACAGCATAAATATCCGCAGATAGCTGTTATGGTTTATCATTTATTTAAAAAGAAAGAAATATTTAAAAAATATTTCCATTTAATTAGTATCGATAAATACAATATTTATTTTTATCATGAGTTTTGATCATCTCATTGATCAATCATTGCTTATAAATATTAAATATAATATATGTTTAATATATGTTGCAATATATTGGTATGTTATGACACATCTATTGCCAAATACTTAAAATAAAATCTTATAAATAATACAATATTATTAAAATACATATTTACATAATATGCATTATAAATAACAATATTATTAAAATATTTACAAAATATACATAAATACATATCCATGAAGTGACTTTGAATGTAAATTAAAGAGTAGAATTCCTTAAAGAAAGAATGAGATTAAGGAATAAAAGTATAGATCAAGAAGGAATTATAAATTAAGAATAAATAATAATACACGTGTTTTGCTGCCAGTTTGATAGAATATATATGAAATACGAGCCAAATCCAACGGGATTAATATTGAAGCGAAGAAAAATCCATTGAAAAATTGTTTCCAAGTTTTGCTCACCGATCTGGAAACATGAGACAATTCATTTAAACTATATAAGAATGAATTCTTTTAACCGGTTACTTTATTAAATAATAATCAAAAGAATTCTATATCTATTTCCTTTATTTTTTATTTCGTCAATTTCAGTTTTTAACTATAAATGATACTTATTAATCATTTCCACAATATGAAAAACTAATTTTCAATAGTCCTATTTATTTTATTTTTATAAAATAATCTAATAATCTATCTAACTTTTATTACATTTATTAATATTAATGTAATTGTTTTTTTAATTTTTTTTAATAATACTTATTATTTTCATATATACAAAGATATAAGAATTTCGATTTATTCAAGCGATTTATTATTTAAGAAACTTCGGTAAGTTAAAGAAAAAATCTGATAAAAATACGTTTACAAATATATTATAAATAATCGAATAAATGGAATTGATTTTATCTTTGAAAATTGCAAATATCTTGGAACTTGATACGTATTTTGCTTCGATAATTTTCCACTTTATCAACAACGCATTTAAAATAGTTGCCAACTATACTAATCAACAACGTTATCGTATCGTTGCATTATGCGATCCATTTACCTCATTAATAAAACTACAACAATAATCGCGATATTAATTCTACTTCCCTTCAACTATTATACTACTACATCGTATACTGCTGCATATCAATGTGTGTACATTTTCACTGGTCGGAACATACACAAATCGATCTTTAGGTACAGTTATTCCTTTATGAACTATTAACCATCGATCTCCGTGAAACGACAATGTTTTTTCAATAAAATATACGGTTCATTACCGGTTGGTGGTCGAAGGAAGTTCAATCTCATCAAAGTAACGGCTTACGACGATTACGCCAGCAATACGCTCTGAAACTCATGGAAACGAGCTTGCGTAATTTCACGTAACGTTCCCTCCGCCATCTAATCGCGGGATAATGTCCCGGGAAAAAGATAGGGAAAACAGGAAGAGGACACGTGTGTCCACCGTGTTACGGTAGAACGCCGCTGAGAAAGTAAACGGTTCCGGTGCAATGTAAAATCAACCGTGAAAAGATGACACGCATCTTTAAAAGCAAGTTCCACCATCGATCAAGACTCTCGTCAGAGCAAAATTTGATATCCGAATATTTATCTTCCCTTGTACTTGAGTAGAAAAAATCAGCAATTATAAAGATCATAAACTTACTTTGAAATTTAAGCAGCTTATTTCCAAAATTAATGGCTTTTAATCATAATGGAATATACAATCTATATACTCGTTGTTAATCTATTGAACGAATGTATATACAATAAATTTTTTCTAGAAGAATTGAAGAAAA
The DNA here is from genome assembly GCF_000469605.1 of Apis dorsata. NCBI lineage: Eukaryota > Metazoa > Arthropoda > Insecta > Hymenoptera > Apidae > Apis > Apis dorsata. The sequence goes on along the minus strand of NW_006263600.1, from coordinate 5,736 downwards.
AAGGGAATAATTGATTTTCTACATTCAGATCGGATCAATAAGTAGATAAAAACTTAAGTAGAAATTTATTCTTATTCAGAATGATGGAATATTAAGATGTAAGAAATTTTTGAGGAATGTTGGATTTGACAAATATAGATATTTCACTCTATCAACGTTTAATATGCTTCACACGTATGATTAAATGTATATAAAATGATATACGTATGTTCAAATACATATAAAATAACGGTGGATACACGAAATCATCTCCAATTGCTGCGAAAATGAATTTAATATTTTTAACTATTATCCTGCATAACTATGGATGTCATAATAATATTTTATTGCGATGAATAC
>NW_006263600.1:3945-5268 GCF_000469605.1 Apis dorsata | reverse complement strand
AACGGAATTCTTTTTTTTTTTTTTCTTTTTTTTTTAGTTCGAGTAGAATCTACTACTCGATCTACGTCAGAAAGAATATTTTGATCCAAGAGTTGTAAGATTCCTTTCACATGATTAAATGTCGAGGAAATTTTTATAACAGTACTGTGAAGTGGATGTAGAAAGTCGCGATGTGATGTAATGTTAAAACATGGCATTAATGCTTCGCGAGATTTCTGTCGCTTTAAGCAAGACGAAATGAATCAAGAACAGAATTGAAGGGATGAAGATGTCATGTGTCAATATTCATATTCGGGAATAACTCTTTGCATCATTTTTATTCAATATAAGAATTTTGGAAAAGTTTGACTATTAAAAAAGTAGAACATAATAATAATAATATAATTGATTGCTAGAAGAATTGAGAATGGAAAACAGAGAAATTATAATTAATTAAATCACAAAAGTTAAAACCATCAATAGATTTCAAAAATAACTTTTTCATACATACTTCAATAAATATTCCCACGTATTATAGGTATCGAAGTTGTATTCATATACAACTTTTAATTACAAATACTAAATAAACTCATACATAAAATTATTATTATTAGTTATAAAATATCAAATATACTTCAATACATACGAATTATATTCCACATATATGAATTATAGATATTAAATTATATTATTTTTTTATTATATTTTTTATTATATTTATTGCGAAATATTTTTAAAAACGGATTGAAATACAGTAACAATAAATTATTAATTCATTTATATACTGCGATTTAAGTATAAATATTACTATTTCTGAAAATACGAATTAGTAGACAATAAGCAAAACAAAGTCATACGACTACAATTCAGAAACCATCTGTTAAGTGAAAATAATAAAAGAAAAAAGAAACATGAAGCAAATGGATCACTATCGCCATCTATTGAGTGTCGCATATACTATTCTACAAGCAAAAGGTAAAGTACCACAAAAATTAACTATTACCCAACGAGCGTCAAAAATATTTTTCCAAAGTGACAAAAAAATGGCACTGACGATCAATTCTTTATCTACTTTATCCACAATGCAATCTCCTTATTAAGAACAAGAACAAAATAAACGCGACATTTTACAGAAATTTACATTGCATATTTTGAAACATTCAAAAAGAAAAGAATGATTCTTACGCTAAATATGCTATAATCTATACGAATAAAAATAAACCGCCTAAAAAGTACAAAGCTAAAATCTACTTAATGCACAATTTTAATTTCTTAATAAATTTTCTACATATGAAAAATATATTCGCGTTCGCAGCCATTAGCTCTTCTAGCTTAATATGAAAA
>NW_006263600.1:1084-3168 GCF_000469605.1 Apis dorsata | reverse complement strand
ATTTTCTACAAGCCAACTACTTATATTTTACAAATATACATGACATAAAAAAATTTCACAAATTCTTGATTAAATAAATATCCATAGAAATATCTTAATTTTAAATGTAACCATAGTTCTTAAAGATATTTCTTAACATAAATCTACAAATATTTTTCCATACAATAATATAAAAATTTATTTGCAGATAGGTGAGTCTATCTACAAAAAAATTTCAATAAAATCAAACGAATTATACAACAAAAATACATGTCTTTCATTGATTACATACTCATTTCATACTCATTCCATGTTCATTCCACACTCATTCCATTAGTTTCTAATACAAAAAATTAGTAAAAATTGTATAAAATATAAGTTACTACAATAATTTTTTATATATTTTACTTTACAATATATAAAATCAAATATATAAAAGTTATTGTAGAATATATTTATTAAGATTATATTTGTTAAAATTTTTATTAATCATTTGTGATCTTATACATAATTTATTTTTCAATCATACGATTTCTATCTACATAGAATTTAAATATCTTTCTCAATACTTAAGGTATCTATGAGTTACTATCTATCTCTATAAAATTTTAAGATTTGTTTAGGGGCCCCTCCTATAGAAAGATATCGATATCATTAAGGAAAGGAAAAAAGGTATTATATGAAGGATGCATCTTCTTTAAATGATAGTCCCTGAAACAAATCAAACTAAATAAATAATTAATAAAATTCCATAAGATATAATTATTAATTGGCGATAGAGCGAAATATCACATTTTCTTGAAATAATTGGTACTTTTTAAAGTTGATGTATCTGAAACAAACTTATTTAGAAAATTAGCATAATATAATTAAAGAAAAACAAAAAAATAACAGCAATTGAAATATTATGATCTGGAATAATATAAGATTTATAATGAACATTCACCATTATTGATTACAAAAAATTTAGTAAAAAGAATTTAAATTTTGAAAAAATTTCTTACCAGCGATAAAAACAAATATATCCTGGCAATATTTTCTGTAACAAATGCAGAAAGTGATAAAGGGTGCTGAAAAAGAAAAGAATCTAGTAGCCAAAGTGGCTACTAAAACAAAAATATTTTCCACTCGATATGAACCCGAGCAAAAAATCGTGAGTGGAATTTCATTTTATATCGCAACACTAATAATATTTTTTTTTTAGAAATCAAACGCGATGAGTGCTTTAAAATATTTACAATATTATTTAATTTACAGCTAACAAAAAAAAAAAGATGAAAAAAAATATTCGNAAATATACATGACATAAAAAAATTTCACAAATCCTTGATTAATTATTAAATTATAAATATCCATAGAAACATGTTAATTTTAAATGTAACCATAGTTCTTAAAGATAATTCTTAACATAAATCTACAAATATTTTTCCATACAATAATACAAAAATTTATTTGCAGATAGATGAATCTACCTACAAAAACATTTCAATAAAATCAAAGGAATTATACAAAAATACAAAGTATCTCTCATTGATAACATATTCATTTCGTACTCATTTCACACTCATTCCATAAGTCTCTGATACAAAAGATTAAATTAAAAATTTTTAAAAATATAAGTTACTACAATAACTTTTTATATTACACATATTTTATTTTATATCATATCAAATAAACTAATATTATTAATTATATATTATTTTATAATATATAAAATAAAATATATAAAAGTTATTAGAATTAGAATATATTTATTAAGATTATATTTGTTAAAATTTTTATTAATCATTTGTGATCTTATACATAATTTATTTTTCAATCATACGATTTCTATCTACATAGAATTTAAATATCTTTCTCAATTCTCAAAGTACCTATGACTTATCTATCTACCTATATAAAATTTTAAGATTTGTTTAGGGGCCCCTCCTATAGAAAGATATCGATATCATTAAGGAAAGGGAAAAAGGCATTATATGAAGGATGCATCTTCTTTAAATGATAGTCCCTGAAACAAATCAAACTAAATAAATAATTAATAAAATTCCATAAGATATAATTATTAATTGGCGACAAACGGAAATACCACATTTTCTTGAAATAAG
>NW_006263600.1:0-204 GCF_000469605.1 Apis dorsata | reverse complement strand
CGAATTTAAATAACGCAACACTAATGGCGAAAAATCCAGTGCAGTCTCCTTAATGACTGCTGTTGTATAATCACCCTTGTAGCTTTTTTAGCCACTTAAAGTGATTCAGGAACAGGAACATAAGCATTTCCACAATTTTCGTGGAAATTTGGGCATTCAATATTCGCAACACTATTTGAAAAAACCCGATAACTTATCAACGCC
>NW_006263599.1:689063-690042 GCF_000469605.1 Apis dorsata | reverse complement strand
GATTTCGATGTATTAAACATCTCTGTAAATAATTAATGTTTCTGTAATAATTGTAATTAAAAAGGTATTACTCTAAAAATTACAGAAAGAAAAATTTTTGTCTTCCTTGAATGTTATAAAATTCTTACGTCTATAGGATCGTAATATAACGTTTAAATGATCGAAAAGTTTAAGATTTCGATATATTACACTTATCTGTACATAATTAATATTTCTGTAATAATTACAATTAAAAAAGTAATACTCTAAGAATTACAGAAATAAAAATTTTTGTCTTTCTTGAATATTATAAAGTTCTCAGTTTTAAACGATCATTAACGTTTATACGATCGAAAACCGTTAAAATTTCGATATATTACACTTCTCTCTACATAATTAATATTTCTGTAATAATTGCAATTAAAAAAGTATTACTCTAAAAATTACAGAAATAAAAATTTTTGTCTTTCTTGAATATTATAAAGTTCTCAGTTTTATACGATCATTAACGTTTATGCGATCGAAACCGTAAAATTTCGATGTATTACACTTCTCTCTACATAATTAATATTTCTGTAATAATTATAATTAAAAAAGTAATACTCTAAAAATTACAGAAATAAAAATTTTTGTCTTTGAATGTTATAAAATTCTTATATCTATACGATCGTAACAAAACGTTTATATGATCGAAACCGTTAAAATTTCGATATATTACACTTCTCTCTACATAATTAATATTTCTGTAATAATTGCAATTAAAAAATACTCTAAAAATTACAGAAATAAAAATTTTTGTCTTTGAATGTTATAAAATTCTTATATCTATACGATCGTAACAAAACGTTTATATGATCGAAACCGTTAAAATTTCGATATATTACACTTCTCTCTACATAATTAATATTTCTGTAATAATTGCAATTAAAAAATACTCTAAAAATTACAGAAATAAAAATTTTTGTCTTCCTTGAATATTATAAAATTCTTAAGTTTATAT
>NW_006263599.1:687863-688772 GCF_000469605.1 Apis dorsata | reverse complement strand
TTAAACGATCATTAACGTTTATACGATCGAAAACCGTTAAAATTTCGATATATTACACTTCTCCCTACATAATTAATATTTCTGTTATAATTATAATTAAAAAGGTATTACTATAAAAATTACAGAAATAAAAATTTTTGTCTTCCTTGAACATTATAAAATTCTTATATCTATACGATCATTATGTAACGTTTATACGATCGAAACCGTTAAAATTTCGATATATCACACTTCTCTGTACATAATTAATATTTCTGTAATAATTACAATTAAAAAAATAATATTCTAAAAATTACAGAAATAAAAATTTTTATCTTCCTTGAATGTTATAAAATTCTTACGTATATACGATCGTAATATAACGTTTATATGATCGAAAAGTTTAAGATTTCGATATATTACACATCTCAATAAATAATAAATATTTCTGTAATAATTATAATTAAAAACATATTACAGTAAAAATTACAGAAATAAAAATTTTTGTCTTCCTTGAATATTATAAAATTTTTATATCTATACGATCGTAACAAAATGTTTATATGATCGAAAAGTTTAAGATTTCGATATATTACACTTCTCTGTACATAATTAATATTTCTGTAATAATTATAATTGAAAAAGCAATACTCTAAAAATTACAGAAATAAAAATTTTTGTCTTCCTTGAATATTATAAAATTCTTATATCTATACGATCGTAACAAAACGTTTATATGATCCAAAAATTTAAGATTTCGATATATTACATTTTTCTGTAAATAATTAATATTTCTGTAATAATTATAATTAAAAAAGTAATACTGTAAGAATTACAGAAATAAAAATTTTTGTCATCCTTTAATACTATAAAACTTTTATGTCTATACGATCGTAATATAACGTTTACATGATCGATAATTTTAAGATC
>NW_006263599.1:683949-686363 GCF_000469605.1 Apis dorsata | reverse complement strand
GGCATGGCCGCCGACGACGACGACGACGACCGAGCACCGTCCATGCCGTCTCCACCAGCTTAGAATCGACAACGTCTTCTAAGATTTGCAGGAAGGACCATCTCGTCTACGATCGCTACTTTCTAATCGAGTTAACATTTCGAACGCCATCTTCATCTTCATCGAAAAAAAAGAGAGCTTGGGTAATAATCAGAAGAATCCTCTTCGTGATTAAAATATATATCCACGTGTGTATTGAATATGGGGATATATACGGTATATAAAAAATTAATGCACGACAGCTCGACGATGATAAAGGTGATCGTCGTGAGAGAAGATTGTCGCGAAGAAGATGCAAGAAATGAGAAAGTGTGTCAAACGTTGAAATAGAAATGGAGAGCGTGTTGAATTGAGAGCCGCGATGCAATTCCGCGAAAATTTCAGCAAGAGGGATTATATATTGCAAATTCCAACGCAATAAAAATCGCGAGCGAGGCATCTGTAAATAATATACGTATATGGGGGAGGGGACGTGTGTGCGCACTTGTCGGAACGCAAGCTTCCACGGTGCATAAAGGGGCCCGGTAAATATAGCACGCGATATTGTGCACGCGGCCCGCTTTGTAAGGAGCGAGGTTGCCGTCTTAATATCGCGGGAGGAAGGATTAACCGCGAGACCCGTCTAAGAATGGAAGGATCACGGTGGGATTCTAATTAAACGGAAAACAGCTTCATTAAGTTCCTAACTGCCTCGGGGCCATGCTCCCCGTGATTCCGTACCTGTACCATGTTAAGGCGAACCCTTGGATGCATGAACTATGTAACGATGAGTCATGTATTTCACCCTAATTACGCGAATATATGTACCTTGTATCATTTGTATCATCGTAGGGAAGATCGATCGAACCGATATTTCTTTATCCGGCTTCGATCCATTTCGAAAATTGCATTAATTATATATGTTTAGCGAGAGAAAGAAACTAGGGCTGGATCTAGATGACACGTTTTCCAGATTGTTCGTGTTTATCGAGAGAATACTCAGATACTGAATACATCGATCAAAGTCGTTAATTTCCTTTCGATTCAATCGGATCTAGTCGAGCTCATCGGATAGCGAAGGATCGATATTAAACGTAATTTTCGTCGGGTTTGAAACGAGGCTGGCTTGTGTTGGATATTTATAAATCCAATAGACGTTCTGTTCCGTGTATTTTCGCGATTTCACGCGTCCACCGTGTGCGTTCAAAAGAGGAAAGAGCGCGGACGAGGCGCGGTGAATCAAAAGCGGCGCAAAGTTGTCGCCGTGGATGCAGTTACAGTGGCTTCGTTACGTGTCGATTTGCCGCCCAGTTGAAAGACACCAATTTATAATTATTGCATTGAATAGACCGGCACCGTGCACGCCAACTCCCTCCCATTCGATATTACCATCCATTGTACAGTTTAGATTCTATGCAGTCATCGCTCTCTTCTCTCACCGCCTTCGCCATTTCTCTTCCCTTCTCCCTCTTTCGTTTCAAACGTTCGAATTTCCCGATTCCTCGCTCTTCTCCTCTTCTCACTTTTTTTTTCCTTTTTACCTCTCCCTTCCATTCTACGCGATATATCCACGTTGTCCCACGTTGTTTATTGCACGCCAACACTTTTATATTTCTCGTTACACTTTTTACGAACGAAAATTCTCTTCTCTTCCGTCCCCCTTACATTGTCCCTCCATCGATCATTATCCCCTCCCATCCACCTCCTCCTCGCGATGGCGCATCACTCGTGTTTTCTTCGACGTTTCGCCGATCGAGATACACACGAGTTAAAAAAAAGGACATCGAAAAGCGGTCGGGGAGAAATTGAAAAAGTATTCACCGCATACTCCGATCCCATCACCTTCCTCCCTCCCCTCTCCTCGATTAACGCTTTCCAGGAGATTCAGCGGCCGAAGGGCTAAGGGAAAAAGAGCAAGGAGACAAAGGGCCGGCAGATTGGCGATTGCAATTTGCGGAATGGACCCGCGAGGATGGGGTACGGATCGGGAAGAACGAATAACGGGAAGAACGGGACGGTGCGGCGCAACGGGCGGAGCGAGGTTGGGAGGGCAAGTGTGGGAGGAAAAAGATGGAGGAGGAGGGGGAGGGAAGTGGCGGCGGAAAGGCAGAGGCAGAATGCAACGAATTCGAAAAGAGCGGAGCCCTGCGCCTGCATACGTAATGCCATCGGGCCATTGTCAACCGGCGCCCGCCCCTCCTCCCCTCCCCCTTTTGTCTCGCGAGGGGGCCAAGGGGGTGGACGGGGCGAAAGGGCAGAGCTGCCCCCGGAACCGGTCGCGGGAAAATTCTGATCGCAGCCAGGGACTGATATCGATCTTCGGCCGATCATTTGCATGCTCATTGTTCGAGCATCCCGACGACGAAAATTCCGACGACGACGACGCCCGGCATCGC
>NW_006263599.1:683522-683905 GCF_000469605.1 Apis dorsata | reverse complement strand
TCGAGAACAATATTCTCCGCAGTCGCGGCCTTTCCTTTTCACCAGACCTTTCACGGTCCAAGGGGTTGGGGCGAGGCACAGGTGTCCGTGGCAATAATCGTTCACTCGCCCTCCCTCCCCCTCTTGATTCTTCCGCGCTACTGTTTACTACCGGATCGCCACAATTTCGACGAACGATTCGATCGCTTTTATTTAATAATCTTTAAAAATAGGGGAAAGTGGAGAAATAAAAGGAGAAGAAGAAGAAGTTGAAAGAGGACGTTACGTGGATTTATCTCAAGATTTCGAATTCTCGTCGAGACGGATGGAAGAAGAAAATCAACGCGATCGCGCGCGAACGCGTTTGTATTCGTTCTTCCGACAAGCCGAATTAATTCGCGGCG
>NW_006263599.1:682994-683497 GCF_000469605.1 Apis dorsata | reverse complement strand
GAGCCGGGTTTCGCGATACCGACAGACGTTCGTCTATGAAAGAAGGGGAGGGGCGGGGAGGAGAGGGTGGATGGCTGGAGATGGTAGAAGAGACAAGCGGAAAAGTAACAGACGGAGAGAAAGGTGGAGCGGAGAGAAGGAGAGAGACATCGGTGCACATATTTTTATGTCATCGCAGTAGAGGCGATGCATTGTTGTCGCGAGACAAAGGCAAATGTGGCGGAAAAATTGCGGAGGAAAGGCGAGGCGCGGGGAATTCTGGCTCTGGGATGGGTGTCGGACGGCGAAAAAGAGCGGAAGAGGGATGGAGGATCCCCTGGAGGGAGAAGGGTGCTACACGCACGCGACAAAGCGGAATAGGTTAATGCCGGATCTCGCACGATTGCATGACGATCCTTTCCACAGAATGTTCCGCGAAATGTACGCTCGCTGAATAAATTCTAAGCATAAACGGAAAGTTGCCCGTTACATAAAAAATCATACCATTCTGCGATTAGTCATTG
>NW_006263599.1:668292-682981 GCF_000469605.1 Apis dorsata | reverse complement strand
AACACGCCGCGGCTCAAATTTATTCTAAAAAAATCCATTGTGTTTTTAAAATCTNTTTTTTTTTTCGTTCGTTTGTTTTTTTTCCTTTTTGTTACATCGTTCGTACATTAAAAATTGATATTTCACGAACGTTTCGCGGCAACGGAATCCCGAGAACGAGAGACGAGACGATTTTCTCGAAATGCATCCATATCGAGTCGAAGGAAACGATTCCCGATGCGGGATAGAGGGAGAAAGAGAAAAAAAAAACGAAATCGGGGTAGAGGAGACGTAGCAACTACAATTAAGCCAGTCAGTCCGTGGCTGAGTTGTTCCATTGAGAGAATTGGCCTGCACAGGCAGCGAACTATCGAGCAGAATTGAGAGCCGGCGGGGAGATTTCGCAGATTATCAAGCATCAGTTGCCGGGAAGAATAAGCAACCGCCAACCGTCATTTAACTTTAACGCTCGAACTGCCCTCGTCCGCACCCCCGGCAACCCCTGAGGGCCTCCGTTGGTCCATGCTAATTAAATCTGCCTACGTACCTACCCCCTCCCCGCGGCATTACCCTCCAACGGACCTCTCTTCGTCGACCTTCCACCCCCTCGAACCATTCCGATGATACTACTTTACTTGCGTGTGCACCGTAACTCGCCTCTTTCCGCCATCTTATTACCGCCATCGTTCCTTTTTCCATCCTCTTTTTTCCGCGATGCTTTTTCCTTTTAGATGCTTTAGCTTTTAGAGGGGAGAAAAATAATTTTTAAAATAATCCCCTTAATGTTGAAAGGTGGAATATACGACGGAATGTCGCGTGGCGGTGTCTATCGCTATTCTTTCGATTAGAATTTTGCATTATCAGCGGAAGAAAGTTCAAAGAAAAAACGTGCAAAAGATTGGTGTCAAGGAGCGTAATACCCTCGAATAAAAGCGCTCAAAGTTCTCCGTAGTTTGCACTCATGCTGCATTCATATCCGTTATTTCCTGAAAGCGGCATGGAGCGTGCGATGCTGTCTGACGCATAAGCGACCGGAACTACTGGCTTACACGACCCACTACTATCCCGTTGTAAGTTTCTTCACGTGTTCCGAATATTCCCGGATGTATACGGAACAACGTACCGACGTACACTCCATTCTCTCCTCCGTTCAGAGTTCCAAGGCATCGTAAGCCGTCTCATAAACGTTAAGATAAATCGCTTGTTTTGATCGTGGAATCTCGATATACGTCGCGAAAAATTGCAAATGATGCATGCGAATTGCAAAATTTTATTCCCCCGTCTGGCATCCGTTCGAGTTTCGAATCGGTCGTAAATTTTTCCCCGAGTGTCTGCGCCGTGGATGTGTGTGTGTGTCTTAGCGATGGCACTCCCGTATTCATTTGATTCAGCCATACAGTTTACCCCGACGAAGCGCAAGGTAAGGCGCGCAGGACTATGTGTTATTCGTTTCCACAATAGCGTCATTGTTGAAGCACTGTGCTTCCACCCCATTCTGTAGATTCGTCGCGAACACTTTATCTCCTACTTCTTACTACTCGTGAATACACATGTACGTGTTTTATACGCGCGAGTACTTCTCTTCTTTCTTCTCTTCCTCCTCCTCCCCCTCCTCCTCCTCTTCTTCTTCTTCTTCTTCTTCCGTTATCATTATCTCTTCACCGATTCATAAATTCATATACACATATTACATCGAAGAAAAAGTCATCGATATCGATCCTCCAACGTTGAAGATGTTTCTTTCTCGACTCTCCATTTATATATACGCGCAATATATTCTTTATATTCGAACATATGCGAACGATTCTAAAAATGAATACGTTCGAACGTATGATCGATTTAACGAGGTATTATATATGTATATATATATATATATATATAGTCGGTGAAATTTTTTACGGGTATAAAAATGAAGAAAAAAGACTGGAACGGGTGGGAGAAGGGTAGAAGCACAATGAGATCCAGAATAGCGAGAATTCGGGACGTCACTCAGACCGTTAAATCCAAGTCTATAACTAACGTTATCGAGTTTCCAGTATCGCGTCTAAGCTAGTATCAGAGCTATAGCAGGCTGTGAATCTAAATGCGTGCTCCGCGAGCATAAACCTCCACGAATTACTATGTGGCTCGTCCAGGAACGATGCCTGATTAACGACGGCACGATATTGTCCCGGGGTTGCTCGAAAAGGGGGACAAGGGACAGTAATGCGCTCATCTCCCGTGCACAATAGAACAATGCGTTCCATAAGTAAAGCGCCACCACTCTCGCGAAATATACACACGCACACGGTTCCAGCGAATATGTACGCGCCTTCCAATGAACTCCACACTTAAATGTCCCGAGTATTCACCGAGTGAAACCCGGTTCGAAAGGGTCTGGTAAATTCGAACACCCCTTCCCTCCCCCCTCCTTATTCGATGGACGATCGAATTCCATTCGAATTTTTCCCACGATCCTCGATCGATTATTATCGCGGATCATGGAACGGAATGGATGGATGATTCGATGGATAAAAAGGGAAAAGTCGTAAACTCGATTTAAGGGAGGAGAAATCTGCGTAACGGATTGAGAAACAGTGGTACCAGTCGGGGATTGGGCGGACATCAGGAAACCGGTTAATTCCCTAAAGTAAGAAAACGGCTCGGAAGTCGACGCCTAAAGTTCACAATGCTCAAGGAAGGAGAACGAAAAGACGGACGGACGCGCAACAACGAGGAAACAATGAGTCGCCGTCGGCCGAGGAGGACGAACGAGCGAGCCACCGTCAAACAATGCACCGAAACAATACGAGGAAGGAGGATGCCACCGCGTAACAATGTGGACAATAGACAGATGGGCACAAAGAGAAACGAAGAGAGAAAGAGAGAGAGAGAGAACGAGAGAATGGAAAAGAGAAAACGAGCAGGAAAGAGAGACAGAAGTACAGAGGAGGATATTCGCGAAAAGCGCGAATGCAAGGTGGAAAGAAAGGCACGGTCACCGACAGGAGAAAAGGGGGAAGAATGTATAAGTGGTATTCTAAATCTAAACCAGATCTAACTTCCTCTAAAATCATAACGAATCGAGTTTAAAATATTTAAAGTAACCCTTTTTGATATCGTCCATCGAGATGCGTTCCATTTAAGAATAAAACGGGAGAGGGTTAAGACGTAACCCAATTCGGAGGAAAAATTCGTGGACGGGCCAAGAAGAAGCGGCCTTAAGGCGTGTCCACAAGCAGAATCGCGACGCATGCTGGCCGACTGCTGCGAGCTTTATGATCGAAAGAGAGACGGCGTTGAGGATGGGTTAACAATGCGCGGGAGCGAGAAGGAGAATGTCAAGTGGACATTGTTGACGGTGACAATGCCGCTGAAATTGCCGGAGAACAAAGAGGTCTTATGATGACGCTGCTGGCGAGCGAGCGAGCGAGCGAGCGAGCGAATTGAGCGAGTTGCCCGTGGACAGGGACTTCCCGTATATATTCTCCTCCACGCTGGCCCTTCGCTCTTCGCGCACCCTCTCTTTCTCCCTTCGCCGAACCAAGCGGCGGAGAAGCGTCGTTTCGTCTTCGTCGTTCGACGCGACCACACCACCCCTTGTGTATCGCATGGCATTATAACCATCGGCTCTATCGCGACGCCTGTGTCGATACTCGTGAATTAAGCACCTTGATCCATTAAGGACCGGCGTACTCGTGTGTTCCGAGTTAACGGGTCTGTTTGCCATTGTTTTAACGCCGCTGTGACCGTGCCCACGACGCGTTAATACGACGGCTGATAACGCGTTAACGGTATTACGTCATACGCCCACGTTTTATGCATCCGACCAGGCATAAAACCGAATCGATTGTTTCTCCGTTATTAAGTAATTGTCGATTCCACGTTGTGTAGATCCGATCGTTGCGAATCTGGCAACCGAATTAACGATAAATTTGGGGGGAACGAAAACCAGGGAGGGAGGAGGAGATCGAGGATAAGACGCGAAAATTAATTAAATCGAGATCCCAACGATTTATCTTTGAATTTCTCGTCATATAAAGATGTTGGAACATCTACATCTAGTTCGATATAGAATCGATTTTTACGAGCTATTCGTAAAAGCAAAAGTCGGTGCATGGATGCACGAAAACATCGAGGCTGCATTTGTATTCTTTGCCCGCGAAGAAATGTACGGGCACACGCGTACATTTTCATCTATCTATCTATCTATCTATCTATCTATCTATCTATCTATCTATACGTGCATTCGCGGCCAAGTGAGAGGGAGAGAGAGAGAAAGCGGGCGGAAGAATATAGGAGAGAGTGGTATTATACGTATATATACATCCGTATATACGTACAGGTATACATCGCCATCGTTCCGTGCTTTCATTCGTTCGCGGAAAGAAGTAAAGAGCTTTGTCGCCGCGGCATCAAAAGCTTGAATGACGCGTCGATGAAAGAAGGAAGTATCGGTACAAGAAACTGCACAGTGAATACTGAAAAGAATGTAGTCACGGGAAGAAGGGGACCGAGACGGGAGAAGAAGTTAAAAAGGAAAGGAAAAGATAGCGAAAACGGGAAAGGGGGAGGGGGAGGGAAAAAAAAGAAGAAAAGAAAAAAATGGCGGAGGAAGAGAGTATTGCGGATAGAAAACCTTCTAGGGAAAGACCGATAAAAGTTTCTGCCTGAAGACGGATATTGGAAATACGTTTCTCGATCGAGTACCGCGATTTATTAATTAATTCGTCTCTCTTTCGAAGGAAATCGAGCAATCAACGTCGTGGGAGGGAGAGGAGGGAATTTCAACGATTTGCGAAATTTCGATCGCGGTCGAAAAAAAAAAGAAAAAGAAGAAAAAAGAAATATTCGAGCGTTGTCGTAGTGTCACACGTGGATTGTAACGATCCTTAACGATCCTTGAAATCACCGTCACCCTTGTTAGAATTCAGGAAAACACATTCGTGGATTACATCATCGCCAGGCATGGTCGAGTTCTAATAGCTAAGTCAGGTACGCCGGATTACGCTGAACTATTACGAGCCTTCAAAGCGCGAGCCTCGTTGTGTATACAGGGTGTCCCGTATGGATGGAATCACGGCGAAATGACGTAAAGCTGGGAGAGAGGAAGAGAGGAGAAGGCTGAAAAGCCATACCACTCGCGGCAGCGTATGCAGATAATCGGTACAAAGCCTTTCGTCGAATGACAAAGGAGAGCACTGGCCAGCCTCGTGGTTCTCTCGCATCTATATGCCAACGCGTGCATACACGTTCAGCCTGGTATTATTATACTGGGTGGCAGCGTGCTACTAGGAAAAACCCAATTTCGACAGTTTTTGTTCCACTTGTTAAAACAAAGGGAAATCTCGCCTCGAGATTCTTCTATTATCTTGTCGCAGATTCAGAAAGATATGTAAGGTAATAAGGCTTAGGAATTCTTTCGTTTAATTAGTTTAAGGAGAGACGTAAAGGGTGATAATTGCCATTCCTTTGCGAAACACTCGATGAGTCGAGAGAGAGAGAGACTTGAAATTCTAACTCGGCGATGCAGCGTGGTTTTCTCGAGGATGCGTCAGAGAGGGAACATCTTATTTCGATAAAAGTCGCGGAAGTCTATTAATCACTGGAGCGCATTGTGACATTCAACCGAGCGGCATTCAGGGTTTCAATATTATCGATACTCAACAGCGGGGCCAGCATCCGCGTCTATTGAAAGAGAGTTTATCAATAGAGTGCAGGACACTCTTGCTGTATCCGTTTCTAAAGCATTCTAAGCTCGGCGAGGTTCCTACAGTTTTCCGGAAACGATGACCGTCTCTGGGCAAGAATATTTTTATCCCCAATAAACGGAATCACATTACGGTTGAACATTACGGTTGAAGCGTGAAGAAAATATAATAAGCTTGGGAGAAGCTTATATTTTTTTTTTTTTTGGGCAATTTGATCATCCAAACACGTACGTGGGTGTGAAGAATCTTCGAGAAGTCGGAAGGATAAAAATAAGGTTGATGCGGTTAAGAAGATTTTCCAGAAAGATTTTCCACGAGTAGTCGAGGTAAATACATTTCTTCCTTGTGTCAACTTCGATTAAGCTTATACAGTTCACGGATAATTCATGTTAATGCTGAGAAATTGGATGATGTGCGGATAAATAATCAGACACACCTATCGCCCCTCCTATAGAGGGGTAGATCGATAGTAAAAAGTGGTTAATTTGAGGAGACACGATGATCCACACGTTGTCCACTTTAACGAGGAGTTCAATGGAATTCGTCACGAACTCTTAATTTGTTCATCGATCTAATTATTTCGCTACTCTCGTCATATCGTGCAATCGATGTGCAATGGAAGAGGTGATGTCTCCCCTGTATTGACGTTTGAAACGAATCCATCGTTAATCCGGTAGCACTCAAAAAGAGACGAGAATCCGACGAATTTGCGGAATGCACGGTTTCCTGACCAACAGACGATTCTTTCCACGGTCCAGTTAGACGATACAGAATTAAGCTCGAAAAGTACTCGGCGAGTACACCGGGATGATGGGCCTATACAGCTATAAACAGCGACAAAAGGATACCGAGTGGGCGACGAGCATTGAATGTACCAGAAAGGATTGTATGCCAGCGAACGATGCTGACGATGGTAGCGACGTTGCTGTTGCTTTTGGCATACGTGTGTCACGTACGGTACGTCTGTCTGCGGCCTGCTTTTCGGTGTATCCGTGCTGCCGGCAGAAAAGAGGAGTATTTTAGCCCGCGTCCATATGAACGTAGGGACGAAACAATGTAGCTTTTGTGCGAGAAAGGAACGGAAAAGCCAAGCCAAAGAGAGAGTCTAAGAGCGATTGAAATGCTCGGCCGTCTGTCTCTTGTTCTCCACGCCTCCCTCTCCGTCTCACCCTTCTTGTCTATCCTTTCCCTCCTCCTCCCCCCTTTCCCTGCGTCTTTGCGCTCCTGTCTTTTTTAGCACTCAAACATCTATGTTGTCTCATCCTTCGCAGTTGCTTCATCTTTGCTTTGATCGCAGTAACATTGCAATGATTGCAAACGTGTTCACCTTCTCCTCGGATAGCGACGATCCGTTCTGTGAATTTCTTCATCCTTTATGTGATTCGCCTGGTGCATAAACCTTGAACTTTTACGTTTTCAACGAGAGGAATCCTTATTTTTTTTTGGGAGGGGGAGGAAGGGGAGGACGAAAAATTATCAGTAGTAACAGTAGAACGACGAACAATAGAATGAAATAAAATTTCATCTCCTCTCTCCGAAGAAGTTTTCGAAACAATTGCATATCGAATTAAACACGCATTTCATTATCGTTATTCCAAACTCGATAGGTTTAAAGATAACGAAGAGATTCCTTTTTCTTTTTTTCTTTCTTTTTTTTTTTTTTTTTTTCTTGAGACTTTAAAAGCAAGAATGACAGAATGAGAAAGTAACGACGCGCGGAGCGAAGGCAGCAAGGGTGGTATGTGCAAGAAGGGTAAGTATTGGTAGACACAGATGTGAGGGGTGGTTGCAGGTTGATAGTCAAGACTGCCTTCAGATTCCAGAGTGAAGCATTGTGTCCCGAACGCGCATTGTCCTCCCGTCACCGGGAACTCGACAATGCCGAGTCCGTAAGTTAGTAACCCTACCGTAAAAACTTATCTCCACCCCAAACCATCGACCTCCAGCCTCCATGATTCCGTTCGATTTCCAACCTCCTCCCGCCAACTCTTCCGCTTTTCTGCCCTGCAAGTCTCGTGACTTGTGCCGCTTTCCCTCTTTCCCCCTTCCTCCTGCAGAAAGGATCGAGATCTGTGACTAACGATGTTCCTCTTCTTTTCCACAGGGACAGAACTTCACGATCGAGGGCATCGAATTTGTCTTATTGTATAAATAAGCGAAACATGGTTGAACATGATGATCGAGAAGTTAAAATTGTCACGTGAATTTCAAAGTGTTTCTTTCTTCTAGACGATATATAATCTTGTAGGTTTTTAAATTGTGTCGTCTGTCACGTCTACTAACTTGGACGATCAACGGTGATGAAGAATCGAAAAAGTGGTTGGTCAGCATGCAGGGAGTCGGTCTGGGATCGGAAGTGAACGTCCTGGGGACCGGATACAAACATTAGGGGTTGGCGGGCGGTCCTCTCGTTGGGACTCAAGTTGGCGAGCAGCCGGACAACGCGTGGTCGCCGGACAAAGCTCTTCTAATTGTCCCCATCAACGACGAAGAATGGACCGCGGGCCTGCCGCTGACAATTTCATTTGTAATTTGCATAAGGCTTATTAAAATCACAATGGACGTGGACCCACAGGGATGCTCGATCGAGGTGGCCGCAGGCTTTTTTTTTTGGACTGCTCGATAAAGAATAATCACGATCACCGCTGTGCTGGTAATTGAACTTTAATAAGAACCAGAATTCGTTTCGAGCATTTTGACATGAATTATCAGTGAAAAAAAAGAAATAATTAATCGTCGATGAATTTAAACATTGTGACAAACTTACATTTGATAAAGCTGGCTCCAGTAGATTCTTTTATCCATGATTATATATCCAAAAAACACTTGATACACTGTCGCACTTTTATTTTGTTAACGGATAATAAAAAAAACGCATGAAAAAAGAATAAATGTATGAAACGTCGAACGAAATTTTATAAATGGAAAATAAAATGAACAAAAATATATTTAAATATGTAGCATTCTGAAAAAAAAAAAATATCACTGATAATTCGAATGAAAAATAATTTATAAGTATTTTTTTTGCACGATTTATGACACCAATATTTCCACGTTTCTCGAAATGTGTCGCGCACGTGAGACAGCGCGGAACTGAACCATCTCAAAACGCTATCATATCACGCGCCGCCACATTCCCCCACCAACTTCTACCAAAATGCGTCTACGCATCTCTTATTCACACTACTATAAAACAATCGTTCTGATATAAATTGTAATTTTACAAGAAAGAAATAAAACAATAATTTCATAACAATAATTCTCTTATAAAAATAGATTATTAATCTAATAAAGAAATAATGTATACAAAAAAAATATAATGATTAAAGGAACGTAAATTATTAATTAGTTTTTTAATATATTTGTATATACGAACATTAAATGTTCTAAACAATATATCAAATATTTTAAAACGATTCTATTCCAAATTAATGTCTAATTCTAGGAGAACTGTTTTCCAGAACACAAATTCCTTGATTATTGTCGCGTACATATCCCTTGTCACAGATACAACCACTTAAACAATTTTTTGTCTGAATGCAAGGCATAGATTCCCAGATATCAACATTATCACAATTCTTTTCGCAATTTGGATCTGCCTGGCATTGACTAAAAATTTCATTTTTCCTACATATGTCTTCGACGTAGATTATTTCGGGCTCTTGAAAAAAAAATTGAAAATAAAAATAAAAAAAATCTACCATTTACAAATCTAATTTTGATCAAATGAAAAATTAAATATCCAATAATAAATTACTTACTAAAAAGTACTTCTCCTGTTACCACGTTCGAATATTCGAGTAGAAAAACATTTAAAATAATTAAAACGAAATGCACTTCTATATACTTCATTTTCTTCGAAATATCGGAAAAGAAATGTAAATAACTGTCGTGTCTGCGAATTTTAATACCCGGCCAAGAATATAACGCAGCGATAACCAAATTAGGTTATCAACAAGAGAACCACTTTTAATAACGTATAGCAACGTTCTTTGAACGGAAACTGGTGCATCAAAAAGATAAAATATGAAAGCAAATAAGTATGAGAGAAACCCTTAGGTATACAATCATAAAATTTAATAGGCATTGAAGAATAATCATTTTTTTTTCCAGTTTTCGTGTTATGTATTTGCGGATTTTTAAATTGTACAGCAGCTCGTTTACATACAACATATATAAGTGTCTTACTAGTAAATTATTTGTATGATACCTTAAAATAAGTATTTGTAATAAAGAGGGGAGGGTTTGTGATAACGTGTCCGAAATAATAGCAATTATGAAGAATAATCCAAGGATGATCGATGTGAGGGGAAAAACTATATTCCTTACTAATAAAGTCTCTTCTTCGCGTTGGCGATTCGCGATTCAAATTTACTTGTAGAATCAACGACATCCGTAAATGATTACAACTTTTTTTTTTTTCTCATCAAACGCACAAGTTCGGAACGTGAGGTGCAATATTAAAAAGTTTAAAATCAACGCGAAAAATATTAAATCGGAAGTGAATTCATTTCTTATTAAAACAGCGAATAATATATTATCGATTCTTACTCATGACAATGAATGATAATGAAAAGCCACTTGCATATCTCAAATACTGCGACCAAATACTTCCCTTCAAAAATGCGCGTCACAGAAGAAGCTTCTTTTTTTCTCTTCCTTATTATTTATAAACGATATCTTCGTTACAATAAGAAAAGATACTACGATACGAAAATAAGTACCAGAATCGAAAGGTGTGTAAAATTTCTTTTTTTGATAACAATTAAAGAAAAAAAAGGAGGGGAAAATCGAAGTTTATAGATGTTGATTAATTTCACGCGGTACAAACAAGTTATCAAGTGTTATCAAGTGTATGAATGTGCGAGAAACGCACATTTATATGTATTATATCACGAATATTTACTGTGTAAATATTCATGTGTAAGATTATAACAATTGAGGGAAACGGCCTCGATTTATATTCATACGATATGATTTCGTATTTTACGCGATTACTGTTAACTCTGATAAAGTTAAAAAGTCGAAAGAAAAAAGTACATTTCTCGCAACTGTCATTAGCACTATTGTACGTTTTTCCTTACAATATATCCCCTCTAGACTTTGTTTTAAATATACCGAAAATAATCGGTATAAGAATAGAGTAAGAGGTCTATGTCTCACGTGATCCGGTTGATGTTTAACGTTGAGAAGAAGTAACTATATCACAGATGAAGGAGAAGAATCGAAGAAGCAGCAACGGCAACGGGATTTCTACCAAACCTTAGCAGCAAGGGTTCTCTGCATTAAAACATTCTTGCTTCGCTGCTTCATGCGCTCAATGAAGTACTCCTTGCCTTCCAGGTTATCGTCGACAGGTCCAACCTCATTCTAGTAACAAACGAGAGTTAGTTGGCTCCTAGGTCGCGTTTTTCTTGCGCGTGTGGCTCATCACCATCATCATCATCATTATCCTCATTATTTATTCCTCATATTATCATCCGGATTATCATGATCGTCATCACGAAGATAGGCTAGTCTTTTGCAAAAGCCTACACAGAAGAGACCTAACCAACCTTGTTAGCTGTGTCGCCCCCCTCGCCCTCTCCCCACCTCTCGTAGTCATCGTCGTCCCTTTCTTCGCCTTCGCTTAAAGGTCCATCTTGTCTTTTACTAGGAGGAGCATTCGATCCTCCACTACCTTGTTGATGCTCCATAACGTCATCTCCCCCTTCGAGCATTTTGTTGATCTTCTCTTTCGCTTCGTCGACTTTTCTCATCGGATCGGGAGAGTAACTACGATCGCTGTATCTATCGCGAGAAGCGGCACGACGATCTCTGAAGTCACGCCTATCTCGGAAATCGCGGAAGCCCTGCTTACCGTGGAAAAATCTACCACCACGATTACCGCCACGTCCGCGTCCACCACCACGATTATTAAAACCACCGCCACGTCTGTTGCCAAAGCGATTGTTGTGTTGATTATTATAGAATCGGTTACGATTTTGGAAATTGTTACCACCGCCACGATGGTTTGGATTATTGAAACCCTGGAAACGTGGTTTATAATAAGTGCCGCGATTATTATATGGTCGAAATTGTCTCTTGCGATAGTAACTTCTATCTCCGGATCTACTACGACTGCGACTTCTAGTATAAGATCGGGAACGTGATCTAGAACGTGATCTACTATATGTGCCCGATGGAGATCGACTATATTTTCTCTCGTAACTTCCAGATCTTCGATTCGAATATGATCTTGAACGACTTCTTCTGGGTGAACGAGACCTCGAAGAACCTGAACTGGAGGCACTGCGCGATCTACTTCGTGATCGTTTCACTGGACGATCTCTGCTCATTCTCTTAGTCACAGTTCCTCCTCTACCGCTCGATTCACGTTTCTTAGATGGTTGTCTATGTTGCCTTTCTGTCTCGCTATCGGAATCTGTTCTAGGACCTTTAGCTTGATTTTGGTTCTTTGCTAGTGGAGGAGGACGCGGTGGTTCTGGTGGATGACCAGCACCAGTATTACCGCTTTGTCCAATAGGTTGGAATTTGCCACCAAGATTGTTACTAGAACTAAACTTCGTTGGTGTTGTTTGAGGAGCAGATATAGAAGGATCCTTATATGATTGGAATTTGTTCTGCGGTTGTGGCGTGGGATATTTTACCGGTTCTTTGGGTAATGGCGGTGGAGTTGGCGCAGACATGGGCTGAGCAGCTGCAGCTCTCTTTTCCGCGAGTTCACGTTGCATTTGTTTCCGTATATTCATAGATTTTTCCAATGCCGTACGTTGCAGTTTCTCTTCCAACTCATTATCATCATCCTCATCACTATCTACATTTGACTGCATCTTTTTATTTTCTGCTGATACATCTTGCCATTTTTGCGGAAGAACATCCTTTTGTCTAAACAAATAAAAAATGATCCGTATGCATATATCCTAATGACATTATTACATATATTACATATATTATTAAATATAATTTTAAATATAATTTAAATATAATTTACAATACAATAAGC
Source organism: Apis dorsata (assembly GCF_000469605.1). NCBI lineage: Eukaryota > Metazoa > Arthropoda > Insecta > Hymenoptera > Apidae > Apis > Apis dorsata. Next base: position 670,306 of record NW_006263599.1, on the reverse strand, counting down.
TTTTTTACCTAGCAGCCTGTGCGGCTTTCCACTTTGCGTTCAATGCAGCTGTATCAAGAGTAGGTAATTTTGGTTCAGGATGAATCAATTGAGACTCTTGCTCAAATATGTCCGTGAGTGGTTTCCTCTGAATTTCTGTAAACAATATAAAATTAAACGGATCTAAATCGGATTAATTAAATATAAATTTCTTTTTTCTTATTTATTAATTTATTAATTTAAGGTGTTTACCTTTACGCTGCTGTGCGGTCATTGGTATTCTAGCTTCTCGTTCGTGATATGCTTTTGAAGCCTCATCCCTTTCTCTTTCCTTCTCCCTGCGCAGCTCTTCCTCTCTTCGCGAACTTTCAGCGAGCTTCTCCGCGTTGCTAAGAGGGGAAGCTATGTCATTATACTGAGCTACATACCTAGTAAATATAAAAACATAAATAAAATACGATAGGTTAAAACCCACGTTTCCATTCATGTATCTGTAAAAAATTAGATTAACCACGGACAATTAGCTAAGAAAATACAAATTAAAATAATGTAACATCAAAATCAATATCTATACTATCTATATAAAAAATTAATTATAAAAATAGAAATTTCGTAAAAATAAATAATCAAAACAAAAAGTTGTTCACGAACTGTTCCAACCTTTTCAGGACAGCAGTCTCTTTTTCAACTTTTGCATAATATGCATTCAGTTTTGATTCCAACTGTTCTAAATCCGGTAACGATGATTTCTTCAAAGCTTCTAAATCTCGTTCGAGTTTGTCCTTATTTTTGCGTTTTTTTCTTTCTTCTTTCTTCTTCTTCTTCCTGCTTTTTTTATCCTCTTTTTCTTTGTCTTTTCCTTTCTTTTCCTTCTTCTTCTTTTTCTTCATTTTCTCACTCTCTGAATGTTTCTTTTCCTTCTCTCTTTCTCTCTTCCATCTAGCAGTTTCTTCTAAGAATTTTCTTACCTAAGTATAAGAAAAAAAAAAAAAATAAAATTTAAATTATTAGAGAACAAAAATAAATTATATGTATATAATAATAATATGTATATATATATATATAAAATATCTTACTTTATCTTCGTAATCAGAATCATCCTTTGTTTGTTCTAAGAATTTTCGCACTTTTATTTCATAATCATCCATCTTATCTCGAGTATTAGAACTATAAGATACTGGAGCGATTACATCATGCGTAGCTGTGGCAGCAGCAGCTGGTGGATTATTGTATTGAGCCATGCGTTTGCTAAGCGGTGAAAGTGAACCACGATGATCTTTCTTGTGTTTTCGTTTGCGACTAGGCGATCGGGATGCTGATCGTGAACTTGCGGACGAAGAAGAACTGCTGGATTCAGAACTGGAGGAACTCGAAGATCCACTTGATGACGAACTAGAACTGGAACTCCATCTCTGCCTTTTCTTTGAACGCAATTTCCTTTCCTTCTTACGTTTCTTCTTTTCTTTTTTATTTTCACTGACATCATTCTCAGTTTCAAAACTCTTGAACGTATCCAAAGGATTCAAAGAAGATGTTAATGTTTTAGACTTGATGTATTCAATAGAATTCCTAGCTTCTTCATGAAATGGAGCAATCGCCAAGCAATTTTCATATGCCTTTTGAGCGTCTTCGTACTTCTTTTCATCTTCATAACTTCGACCTAGAGCAACAAGAGTCTCAGCCATGTATTTACGGGCATTCGTATGAGTCTGATTTAGTTTCAATGCTGTCTCAAAATCATCAATTGCTTTCTTGAAACTACCACTATTTGCATATCTGTAAGAGCAAAAATACGCACATATAAAATAAGTACAATTTAAAATAATATGTTTTATAAATATCAAGATATTTTATATAAATAATAACTTACAATGCTCCACGAGCCACTAATCCTTCAACGTTTCGCGGATCTACGGTAAGTGCCTTATTGAGACACTGGAAGGCTTCCGTGTGACGTCCAGCTTTGAAATGATCTATACCTTCAGCCACGCTTCGGAATGCCCATTTACTAGCCTGTGCCTGTCTTAATTCGGAT
>NW_006263599.1:649030-668032 GCF_000469605.1 Apis dorsata | reverse complement strand
AAAAAAAAAAAAAAAAAAAAAAAAAAAATTTCAAAATCATATGTATCAAAATATAATTTATTTTATATAATTTCTATTTACATAACTTATTATAAAAATGAATATAAAATATTGATATTTTACCTTAAACCAACCATATTGGAATGGTTCTCTTGTCCAAGACCCATCACGTCGCAAAGATATTTAATGTTGTTCGGGTTGTTGAAGCCAGTACTATTCTCCAACATCGCTTCATAAGATTGTCCTTTGTTGTCCATCGCTTTCCTACATCATAAAAAAAAACAATCAATTATTAAAATGTAAAAATCATTTTGACCTTTGCCAAAAAGAGGATACCAAAGCTACTTCGTTAACGGTAAAACTAAAGACTTGATAATCATGATGACCGAATCTTCACAAGTCTTGAATTAATTTCCTGGCATAGATTTCTTTTCGATTTTAGTGTTCTCCCTTCAATTTTTTCGACTTCACGTCGTCTTATCTATATTTGTGCATATTAATATGCAAGTCCTTTGTGTTGCTATTCCTTGCACGTATATTAACGTGTAGCACCCTCCATCGGTTTTTATCCCTGCGTAATGATTCTTCTCCCTTCGATCTACATGAATTATTCAACGATACGACACTAATGCCAAAGATGTTTCAGAGAAAAGAAGATTTCTTCCATTTGGAATAAAAATGTTTATCAGACACCTCATGGTATTAGAGTCGATCAAAATCTACGTTTGTACCGTTAACAAGCAGCAGGGGTCCGAAACGGGGATACATTGCAGAAAGTTTGGTAGATTTCCTTTATTACCAGATTATTTCTTATGTATAAATTTACAATGGTACACAACCTCATTATTATGTAAACTCGTCTCTCACCTTTCATGTACCGCTAAGACGTATATTTCTAGTATTTTGTATCATGTTTGTAATCAGAGGATTTCTCAACACAAAAGCACACAGCCTATCATCAATCGATGGTGGTTTGGTTTTTATAAGTTTTTGGTGCGATAAAATAAATTGCATAGCCCTAGGATAGGTTGGGAGCCACGCCTGAGTATATTTTATCTTCCAAGTTGACCAAAAAAATATTTTTTTTATATGTAGTACTGTCGCCTGTTTTGCATTTTGTGGTGTCAATTCAAACATGACATCATTTTTTTTATATTTTTTATTTGTCAATTTAAGCTGTAAGTTTAAATGAGGCATTATTATGACAAGGCGCAATTCTTTTGAGGCTTAAAGGTAAAGGTTCGGGCGATTAAGATTTTAGTTATTTGGTCTCTGCTTTAACTTCATGAAAAATCTAAAAAATTTTATTTTACTTTATTTTATTTTGTAATGTGATACATACGAATTATACATCGACAGCGTGTTGACATATTTATACACTTTAGCTATGCAAGTATTGAAGTCAAATAAAAAGTTTAGTACATAAAAATATATTCGTAATATATTAAAAAAAATATATGATTTTAAACATTTTATTTTTTATTTATTATTCGTTTATAATAAGAGACCAAACAACAGTAAATCATTATTATACCTACCGTCTGCAGCACTCACTCTGGCCACCCAAGGCTCAACATCTCATACTGGAAATGCAACCTCAAAAGACATTGATGTCATTTGGCGCCATTGCTTGGCTGGTGCTTTGAGAGTAACATATCACAAACGTAGATAGAATATTGTGCGCAACAGAGCCATGTCAACCAATGCTCAAGGTTTGAATCATTTGTATCACATTATAAATTCATCATCATACTGACTATCAACTTTTTACGTTATTGAGAGTGTCTGGCACCTAAATTCATAAAAACGTGTAAGAGGAATCAAATCTAATTTACCTTGTTTTGTTAGTATCACAGTGCGTCTGTTAAATCTCAACTTCTTTTGACCACCATACCATTTTTCTTACCTTCTCTTTTAACGAAAAATATTAAACGAAACACTAAAAATGCAAATCTGTATTCTCGCGTATTATACAAGTTACAAATAAAATAACTACATTGTCGATAGAAAATGCATTTCGACCACGATCGAAACTGTTATATCGATCCTAAATTCGAAACTACCAGTGTCAGAAAAAATTTTCCCTGCTTCCTGTTAGTGCACAAGTGCTCTCACGGTATATCGCAATAAGCAAATGATCAAAAAACGATTCATAATTCAAATAAAAATTTTGAATCAAAAGTGCTACTGATGCATCACAAGACACTTTTACCATTTACATTGTGTATATAAAATCTCCTATAGTGATATACATATCAGTTTACAAGAGTTAGTGAAGCATTATTATAAATACAAGGAGTAAATGTACTTATCCAGATTTCTTATTACTTACTTATAAGCTTCTGGAAGATCATCAGAATGGATAAGTCCCATAGGTGGGTGTGGTGCTTGCCCTTCACGGGCAGGTACGTTCATAACTGCAACAACTCGCTCGGCTTCAACGTTAACTTCACTGACTACGACGCAGATGAGATCATTTGCCATGTAGCCTCTTGTTACACCTTTCTTGTCCACTGCCGGCACTGTGGCCGTGTTCAATATTAGAGCCTATTATATCGAATATTATATTAATAAATAATTGAAAAAAATATAGACAAGTTATAAATATGAAAATTTTAATATACCTTAACTCCTAAATCAGTAACAACTCTGGGGCAATCGCTGCAGTTGCAAAGCACCTTCAGAAGAAGCCCAGCAGCACTTTTACCCATCACTTGCGCGTATATAACATCTCCAATGACCAAACTCTAAATAAAAATATTTTTTTATAATTTACTAATCATATTTATTATTTATTTTAGTATAAAATATAAAAATAATAAATAAGCACCTCCAAAAAATTGCGAATACGTTGAGATTTTTCCATGGTGACAAAAGTATCAAGGCCTGGCATTGTTGCATAAAATTCTGTAACAATATATATAATAGATTAATTACACGTTACATAATGCATAATAATATAAAGGAATATTCTAATAATAATATAGAGGGAAATTTTACCTTCATCTCCTAATTCTTGCTTAATAGGTTCAACTGTTTTCTCCAAATTTGATTTATCATAAAGGGCATCTGCTTTCTTTGCTAAGAACTGCTGTAGCTTTAGCCTTTTTCCTCTATCACCAAAACTATTAAAAAAGAAATAAAAAATTTGAAATCTATCGTATTTAAAAATATTTAATTATATTACTTAAAATCATTATCAAATACATACCTCAAAGTCTTTTGACGTTGTTGATAGATCTCAAAATTTGGTTCCTTGAGATTGAGCATGGCCAGCTCATTCTCGTTGCGTTCTCCTTCCCACACTTTCTGCAACTGCTGACCATGGTAGTTCAATGCTTGCGCCACAAGGCGCGCATCCATTGATTCCATTTTGATTCAGTACTGCAAGCAACCTAGTCCTGCAATACTATGAAAATCGGCGAATTCGTAATGTTTTCTTTTTTTTCTTCAATATCCAAGATATTATTCAATATGGACAAAATTTTTAATAGCTGCCTCTGACCGACTGCCCGAAATTGGCATGCAAAAAAGACATCATCCAACAGCCAAGGACACGTGTTTGTAACTGATAAACCGCTCTCCACGGTCATATCCAGAAAATTCTGGTATTGCAATCATCTAAGGATTGGTCGAATGCTAGCAGTAAAAAACGTATGGTTTCGTCAACCGTAAATCGTATCTCCAAAAGGGAATGGCATTCTGCGCAAGAACGAGCTCAGACAAAGCGAATTACCAAGAACCGGTTCCCTGAACAATTTACCTGTAGTTGCTGATATTCCTCTGGCGAATTGTATTAATGACGTAACAGAATAAATCTGTAGAATATTCGTTTGCTCAAGGAAAACGCTTACATAGTAGGAAAGGCGCGTTATATTGATTTATCGATAACAAGATGGTCGTCAGGAAGCCGGATTGCGAAGGCTGATGACGCCATGACGCTCCAAATGGCCCTCTTTTATTCCAAAACTTATCCACGCCCATTTTTTTCATGGGCATGTCAGATTGGCCAAAAAAGAACCCGGATTATTACTCACCGTTGCTCCCTTATTATCTTCCGACGATTTGTTAATGTGTTTTCCAATATATCACGGCCAACTACGTAACATTATCGACGATTAAACAACTGCGCGGATATATTTCACCATACGCTGCACAAGTCACGATTACAACAAAGCCGGAAACGACAGACTCAGTAACGCCTGCGTAAATCGCTTTTCCCTTTCTCTTTTTTCAGAGCCAATTATACACCATTTCCGGTTTGGCGCTCAATTTAAAATCGTATAACTTTCTGTTAGTAAAATTTAAAGTTTATCAAAAGAATTTGATTGTTTTTAATTGAATATTATATTATTACATGTTTAAATTTATTATATTTATTGAATATTTTATTATATGTTTCGTAAATTAATTAAATTTAAGATATTAATTAATTTCTTTTAATAAATAATAACAAATATGATTTCCATATTATTTTTATTTCAATATTTTTTAAGACACCATAATTTATAAAAAAATTTAAGATCATAACTTATCATTTTAAATAAATTTATAAACAATAATATTTAAAATATAAATCTTGTATTACGAATATAAGAAAATTTGTTTGATTTATATTCATTCATTTATACATTTCATTTCGGTGCATTATTTTTAAAGTACAACAAATTTTATTAATTTATTTATTGATCCTTCTTTGTTATACTCTTGCTATTTGTATCCATATTCCAATAATATAAAATTTGAGCAGCTATTATAGCATTTGCAGTAGTGGAACATATATACATTATTATCATTGTCATATCTCCTGTTTCTTCAATAGAAGTAAATATTCTAGCAAGAGATCCAAAGAATAATAAGAAACCTGTCGCTGCTGATAATTGACCTGTATTTCCATTAGTATAATTTGTATAAGCTTGGATTAACTGAAAACCCACGTGAAATTTTAAATCTTTAATAAATTTATATATATAATATATATTTTTAAATATCATACCTTACTAATTAATACAATAGGTATATTTAACGCTTGACAAGTCCAAAGAAGATTAACTGGAGTCAATTCACTAATAATAGCAAGTAATATTGCTAAATAACAGATAAGGAATGCAGTTGCTTGTGTTGTATTACCATTGAAATGTATAACTAAAACAGCAATTGCTAATGTTTGTAACCCTAAGAAAACTCCATCACCCCATGAACTGAAACATATTTATTCATTCATTAATTATAATACATAAAACAAATATTATTTATATTCTAAACTATATTACCTAAATGGAAAACCACTTATAAAACTGTAAGATACCATTGCAGTGATGGCAAATAAATCCAATAATACACTGAAAACATTAATACCTTCTGCACTTTTGTTTCTTAGAATTTTTACAATTTGTGGTATTTTAACTAAAATAAAAAAAAAAACTAATATAAATAACCTAATATCATATTTCTAGTTATTTTTATTTATTATTATTTATATAATACAATTATTCCATTCCATAAAAAATTAATAGTCCAAAGTCTAAAAATTATTGAATTACAAAGGTTATTTAAAAATAAAGTTTCTAACCAAGAAGAGATCCACTGATAATGCCAAGGCCTAAAACTTTGCTCAGCGTCGATTTAAAACACCCAACTGAAACATGTTCAAAATTTTCAAGTTTTACTTGAAGCGGTCCATATCTTTTTTGAAAAAAACTCATTTTAAATTTTGTAAAAAAGTAATTTTAATCGTTACAAAGAAATAATATATCGTTGGAAAAAAATTGAACATCATCGAGCTCTCGTTATAAATAGTTTCAAAGTTCGATTGTTCAATTTTATTTTATCGTTTAATTCATATAATTTTACAAAGTATTTGTTATTTAATAATATATAAAAATTGAAATTTCATTTTTAAGATTGAAAAGATAAAAAAATAGAACATAAAAGCGTAACAAATAAAAAAATAAAATATAATGAATCTATTATATTTAAGTTTAGATTTATATATAATAAAAAACTAAAAAAATTAATAAAATAAATTATAGTAAATAGAATAAAAACTTTAATAATTAATTATATTTTTTTTATTTCTAAATACTAATTTTTCTGTTTGAAATTTTATATTCATAATGTTCACGTAATATGACATTAGAATAACAATGCATGGATTATGTATAGAAATAAATTTATTTTAATATTAATCAATGAAATCATTAATCAATTAGAGATTTAGATGCTTACCGTGAAAAAAATTCAAGTCGTCAAAATATTCATCTAAACATTCTTCCGTGAATAATAAAAGAACAGAATTTCTTATTAACTGAGTCATATTTAACGCGATATATGTCTTTTACCATAAACGAAATATAAAACACTGGGCGAACCATAAGATGCGATAAGAATTTATATCTTATGTTCTGAAATACCGATTGAGCAAAACATTATAGATTTTAATGCGCCCTCTATAATTAAAAGAAATTGTGTGATTGTCTGCTTCATGGATAAATGTTAGAAAAGAAAATCTTTAAAATAGTATTTTGTGGAATGACTTTATTTTGAGTTAAGTCTTGATATTTACATTTATCTATTATTTAAAATATTAAAATCTATCATTGGATCTATTATTTATTTATTTTAAGACAAATTGGAAGATATTTATCCTAATCCTATATATAATTAATTTATTTTTAACGTATAGGTTAGAACTATTTTTCATATCGGTTGATAAGTATTGGTACAATTCCTCTATTCTTCGATCCATTATATATCATTATATATATTAATATTATCAAATTTTTATTATTATTTTCACTTCCTGCTAACATATATATTAATTATTTATATTTTCGATATTATTATAATACATTATCATTAATATTATCAATATTAATAATTTTTGAGTTGCTGAATTGATGAGTTTTAAAAATAAAAAACTCGGCAACTTCATTCTTTACTACTTTCAAATAGTTTCTATCATTGACAGTTATATGTTTATCCCTTATCATTCGTTTTTTTTCAAGTTTGTATTTTGTACCTTTTTCAATATTCCAGTAAGAATTGCACCAACATATAACTATACCCTTTCCTCTACGAATGCAGTCGTACAGCTGTATTCTATGATTTCCCAACACAACATATATCGCACTATATTTAATGGTAAGAAATTAATAAATGTCTAAATCAATAATACAAAAAAATGGAATGAACCATGGAAGAATAGCAGACTTTTTATTTGTATTTTCGCATTTATCATATAAATTCATGATTCCAACAAGAAACTCATTATCTTCTAGGCAATACGTCTTTGATGACGTCTTACTCTTATTACATGTGATCTAATCGGAAAACCGATAACAAAAGCGCATAAGCATCGTCCGAATTCTAAAATACTAAATGATGCATATATTTTATCAAATTATCAGCGTGAAATTGAACTCTAACAATTAGCGATAGCAGGTCGAAGTGATTCATCAGGTCGCCTCTTCACGTGAATCAAGATGCGTTTGAATAAGTGGGTCAGAGTTTGTAGAACAGAAATGGTTAGGGCAATCCACGCGATAGCTTTTGCTTCTTTACCTGCATTTGGTGATCATGTAGTTCTGCAGGGGTGCCTGGTACGCTCCTCCTCTTTCAACAGTTCTTTCCTACTCTTTCTGATCGTTTTTATCCACTTTGAAATTCGATTACATAACCTGTTACGTAGAAATTTCAGATAAATTATATTATACAAAAAATAAATGTTTATATTATATAAATATTTAAATTTCACTGCGAATAAATTCAATGTTTTTAAGATTACAACTTTCACGTTAAGTAATCTTGACTTAGCGATAAAATTTGGAACAAAATGATTAAATGCATCCATGACCTTTGAACCTCGAGTGGTCATTCTTATCAGACAATTGATCAACATTCACGAATCTTGTAACATAACTTACGAAACACGAAAATGACGTGATCATGCAATCTTATCCAATCCGCCGAATAGGGGTGGTTTAAAACGCTTCCAGAGCGCACGCTTACGGAATTCTAGATTCTGAACACATATCTCGTGTCGTCGATGACGTTCAGTCAGAGTTTTGCTTTCGTTTCATTGATTCTCTATTGTAACTTAAATTCATATCTATTCAAAGAATGTCGTCTTTAATCATACAATATCGAGGTTATTCTTTTATTAAATAATTTAGATTTAAAACAACAATTATTTAGAAATTAAAACTAATTTGAATCAAAGAATGTTGATGAGATGTCGAAGATTCAACAGGTATTGAAAGAAATCTAATTCGAATGTACAAGATGTTAATGTCACATTTTATTATCATAAAAAAATATATGCATTACTGTTTCGATAACTGATATCGAATATTACAAATTGATCTAGGATAAAGTAACGTTGACGTCCTCGGGCTCATCCTTTTTAAAACAAATCTTACTGCAATGAAGTGAAATTAAAGAGCAAAAAAGTGCAGAAAAACATACAGATTTGCAAGTGCGTTACATGAAAGCGAACGATGAGGCAGCATCGAATTTGGAGCCGATTAGCACGAATAAAGCGGACAAAAATGAAGAACATGAGGATTCCATTAATCCCAACACAAAACCAATGGGTGATGTAACAGAAATTCAAGGTGTACTTTAAAATATATTTCTTATAACTTATACTCACTAATATATACTTTAACATTGATTGTGTCATATAGAAAAAATTCATCCAATCTCAGAAATTCCACCAACTTTACACGAACGATTTATGAGAATTAAACAAATGGTAAAAGATGCTATAGCTGCACACCATACATTTATGGTTTATGGAAGGGCTCGAGTGATTCGTGAATGCATGTTAAAACGAGGATGGTGTGAAAAATTCTATAGAAAGAACAGCGCTGGTATTTTCAAATTATTTTGCGCATTTTCCAAATTCTATATTCTATTTTTGGTATTGTATAAATTAATTTTCTTAGGCGACCAACATTATAACGCGGATGCAAGTCCTATAGTACTTCTAGCTGGCATTGGGGACTTGAAGGATCAACAAAGTGAACGCCTGTTAATTTCCAAAATGTTAACTAATCATACTGTGGATTTTCTCTGGAATACCGGATCGGAATGGCCTGGTTGGCCAGCACAAGATAACAAAACAACGATTTTTAACAGATATTATCGAGCAGGATTTACCTCGAAGGTATCTCAAGTGACTTTAGTTAATTTCTTTTAGTCATGTGAGGCACTCCTTAAAGAAGGATAATATATGCTTGTAAGAAAATCGATTGCCTTAGGTGGGCTTATGCTCGAACGTCAGACAAATGCACTGGTATTACGAAGCTGGAGTGGCGAACACCCTTTTTCCACGTTGCTATAATTTATGTCAAGGGGATCAGATGCACGCTTTCATAGAAGATTTTCGGTGAAATAATATTATTATTTGAATAAAAATTTTTTCAAATATTATTTTTTAACATTTTGATTTCTATCTTTCTTTTTTATTTCTTATAGATTCACGGCATGTTTAAATTTATTAAAATGGTTAGTTAACAAGATAAATATTGAAGGTGAAAATGCAGTTAGATCACCAACTGGCACTGTACCTTTGAAGGCATTAGAATTCGCGATTAAACGAGGCAGTGATTACATTAGTGCACAATCGCACGAAGATATCGATCAAGAAGTCGAAAGGATTTGGGCGCATCAATGGGACCAATTTATCAGCTGGTACTATCAAATCGTTCACGGTCAATCTCTCTTCATTCGAAACAATGTTCCATTTCAAGTAAGCAATATAATTTCGATTGTATTGCTGACAAGTAACGTCATGGGAACTATATTAATTTAGCACGGTGTGAACAGAAATTCTTCCTGGCGTCGAAGCATATTCTAAAGAAGATGAAGAAATATTGGCCACAAATCGATATGGATGGTATAATGAACGTGTGGATTATGAAACCGGGAAATAAAAGTCGAGGCCGAGGAATCGTTCTCTTAAATAAACTAGAAGATGTTATGGCGAAAATGAATCCATCGACTAAATCAGATACTCGTTATGTCATACAGAAATATATTGGTAATCGATACAGACTTTAATATATTTTATTATAAATATATTTTTAAATAAATCATATTTATTTGTTTTATATAGAACGACCATTATTGATACATAATACTAAATTTGATATCAGACAGTGGTTTATCATTACTTGCTCCCAGCCTCTAACTCTGTGGATATACAGGTAATTTTTTTCAGATATAATTGGCGCACATTACAGTTGTACAAATACATATATATTTAACTCGAAACAATTTCTCTTTCGTGTCACGTTATCTCGTGCTTCTATCGTTTAATTGTTGCGTATCCATCGCAATTATCAATTGAAATAACTTACAATCCAGAAAGAAGCTACTTTTCATTGTATATTTAAAATTGTAATTCGCTACTTTCGAACAAACTACCCACCGGTAAATTATCAGTTATTATGAGTTCACCCCTTGTAAAATTGATCTTCTCTAACCCAGTTTGCGTAAATGCTTGTCCTATTATTGTACTTGTGATATATATGGCATGCAATTCATACGATCAACACAATGGTAGCAATGCAATATCTTCTGTTTTCAGAGAAAGTTATCTACGATTCTGCTCCCAGAAATTCAGTCTGACGGACTTCCACGAGTCGATTCATTTGTGCAATCACGCGATTCAATGCAAGTATACAAATTGCGGCGATAGAAATCCTGCGTTGCCTTCAGATAATATGTGGGATGCTACGACCTTCAAAGAATTTCTCAAGTATGATGAATCGTAATTACGAGATCAGATCGAAATTTACTATTAACAAAACTCCAACAGATCTCAGGGACACGACAAAGCGTGGGATGATATAATTTATCCTGGAATGAAGCAAGGTTTAGTCGGTTCTCTATTAGCCAGTCAAGAGGCCATGGATCGTCGAAAAAATAGTTTTGAACTTTATGGCGCAGACTTTATGGTTATGGATGATTTTTCTGTCTGGTTAATCGAAATCAATAGTCATCCTGATATGAGTTACTCGAGTAAAGTTACGACACGCTTGTGCAAGCAAGTTTTAGAAGATACCATAAAAGGTATCGTAGAAGCGATAAATATATCTCTATCAAAATTAGATCTTTTGGCGTTTCTCTTATTCCTTATGAATTTTTATAGTGGTGATAGATTACCGTGAAGACAAGAATGCGAGTACGGGAGAATTCGAATTAGCTTACAAACAAAGAATGTCCAGTTGTCAACCGTATTTAGGTGCAGCGTTGTCTCTTCAAGGAACTAGAATAACCACTGGAAAGAAATCCATTTCGGCAAACAATGAAGATTCAAAAGTTAGTCTTGTTTCAAAGTCCCCGATGGTAGGTTCAAAGAAAATTTAAATTTTTTCCTCTCTAAATTTGATAAATAACTTTTTAATCGATATTGCACATCGATATGCTATCCGAAACTTAGAAACAATTTGCAATTCTTAAATTCAGCTCGTTAAATGCTAATTTAATTAATTTGTTTTTATACACAAATAATTTTAGACTTGTTTGACAAAGAAAAAATCAATTACACATAATCAAATTGGTCCAGTAATTGTTGATTTGATCGAAGAATTAGAAATACAACTTGATCAGGAATTTTATGCTTATTATAAAATGGATTCGCCCAAATTAAGACAAGCACTACCTATGAGTATACGTCCGAAATCTTTAATAACAACTGTGTTAATTGATAAGCAGGAATCGACTATGAAAAGTGCACCTGTGGTTCGACCGACTTCTAATACTAAAGCAAAATTTCCCATCTTGACACAAGTACGTATTATAATAATGAAATTTAGTTGAGAAATTATTTTAATTATTAAGAAAAGAATTCTTAGGAAAAAATTGCAAATCAAAAACACATATCACGTTTGTCGAAAAAATCTCATACTTTCGCTGGGACCCTTAGCAATAAAATGGAATCTCCTGTGAAGCAATCGTTGGTTTCTAAAGTTATGGCTTTTCACAAACAAACTTCGAGTCAAAAAACAAAATCGAGCCAAAAAATTGAAAAACCTTTGAAACAAAATAATGATAAGGTAGAATTAATTTTACAGGATTATTTATACATTTATATTATATGTTCACATATATATTTATGTTTAATAATAAAAGTTTTTTTCTCATTCTTATTAGATTAAAACTGCCGTACAAGATGTCATTAAAAAGTACAAAAAAAATACTACGTCTGTCATTCCTCCGGAACCACAGACGTTACCACCTGTTTTAACAACAACGAACAAAGTTAATCAACCAGTTATAAAAAATAAAAATAATAATGTTTCAAAAAAAAGTTCACATCAAAATAAAAATAAAATTTTGTCTGACATTACGGATATGTATGCCGTTGGTTTAAGATTAACTAATTGATAGTTAATCTGCATAAGCTGCACTTGTTACTTACGATCACTCTTATTTTCTAAGTTCTATATTTGAACTGTATTTGTAAATGATCAATAAAAAAAAACTATACTATCAACCGTTATAATTTTTCGATTTTTTTCACTCTTTGTATAAAATATCGAAACAAAATCAAATCGATTATATTTAATTGAAAAATCATGTTTTGACATATGCTTATAAATTAACCAACATCAATGGCAACTTAAAAAATAAAGCAAAATTATAAGTGAAACTATCAGACAAATGGAGGCCATCATTTTCCAATTTTTTTTTAAATTTAATGCTAAATTGTAAACAAATTAAACGATATATGTTCTATCTGTCCATACTTGTCACGTGGAATGGAGTGCGCCGACTTATCTTGGAATTCTGGAGATACTGTATCCGTGAAGAACACTTTGAATGACGATAAAAATATCAATCGTGTCGATGAAGATAATTTTGAATGCACATTTTTCCGACAATCTAAACGCAAATCTTTGGTATGATATTTTATAAAGAATAATTTTCACATTTCATTAATTAAAATTTATTCTCTTTTGGCAGCCTACGAACAATGTTCAACCTTCGTTAAATGAAAAATCTATATCATTTTATTTATCTGATACTTGTACCGATTCGGAGAGTGAGCTTGATGAATCGAGAAAAACGCCATGTGTAGAAACGTTTCAAACGAATTCTGAGAATCTAAATGTGGATAACGATAAAATTTTAAAATCACATGATAAAGTAGTCACTTTACCAAAAGTAACGTTTGATCAAAAGTTGTACATTCACTCGGATAATCCAAAATTTTGTACGAAGAAACGATCTATACGTAAAGAAAATGAAAAATATTTCACAAAAGCCGTACGGCTGAAAAAGAAAAATTGTTTGAAAGAAAAAACTGATCTGAAAAATAAAAAGTGTCACACTACAAACATGAAACACTATACATCGCGATTCCCTAAGAAACATAACAATCAAATAATAATGAAGAATGAAATGTTCTTTCAACAATTTACGATAAATAATAATAATAGGAATGTGTATTCAGGTAGAATTTTATGAAAATTTAATTTTTCTTTTCTTTTTTAAAACAATAAAAAATCTGTATCGTTTATTTTATAGATCAAAAAAAAAGTATTCTTCGTGGTACTAAGAGAACCTACGATTCCATGTATATCATAAAAGATGATATTACTTTCAAGAGGAAAAAAAGTATCGAAAATAGAATCATGAAGAACAAACTTTTGTTAAAATCTGTACAAGATATAATTCGTGAAATGAATTTACAAGAAGCACAACAAAAAGCATATAAAAAGCAATTGGAGATGAAAGCATATAACATCAAGCCTGAGAATAAGATTGCGGAGATCGATTTAACGAAATTGACGAGAGAGGAAGCGCAAATTAAGAAACCAAAGAAAGTTATGAACAATTATGGAATTAAAATCGAAATAAATAAACCAATTTTCAAGAAGCCGGAAGTAGAGAAATTATTGAACGAATCTATGCATGAAGCTATAAAAAAATATAGATCGTGTACGCATTCATGGGAAGAAAACTGGAAGAAACAATTCAGAAAAGTTTAAAAAATATTTTCTTATCGTGAATATAGAACAATATCGAAATTTATTTATCGATTGTCAATACTGTCACAATGGTTTCAATTTTTTATCAAAAATTTTTATAATGTAAATTAAAGTGTGAAAATAGAGACATGAATAAAACATGTTAAAAAATGAAAATTTTTTGTTAATAAAAAGATTGTACAATGCGGCAAACGAAGAATTGTATAATTTTTTTTGAAGCTAATGATCAAGAAAATAGAAATAATATCTTAATTACAGATTCTAACCATGGATTTTCAAATATTCAAAATAAAATATCAGAAAATACAAAGCATAAATTGGAAATCTCGAATAATATAAAAACTGTAGTGACACGAAAATGGCAAATTATGTTAATCTCCGCGGATTGCACAATTAAAAAACACTGTCAAGGTTGGCAGGTACGAAAGAATTGAGTTAAAAAAGACAGAATATCTTCTACGAGTATTAAAAAATAGTATATATAAAAATATTTCGCAACATTTTTTGTAAGATATATCCAAAAGATCCAAAGGAAATTGAGGAAGAATCAAAGTTGATTTTAAAAAAAGTTTCCGATCCCATAATGGTTACAAATATAAAGCCTATAAAAACTGCGAATGCCGAGATTCTTTGCAATCGCGATGATCTCGATGATTTACTTATGGACGAGGAGAAAGAAAATGAGAATACTTACGGAAAGATTATTTTGAGGGAATATATGAGACTTCTTAACAGTGAAAATGCAAAGATAAATTTTATCTTAAAAATTTTATCAAAAGCTGTAAACGAACATAAAATTTTCGTGATTTATGGTATATTTCCACCGATAAGAAAGCCTCTAGGACAGAGAGGTTGGATAGAAAAAAAATTTATCAGAAAAATGCTCTCTATGTCTCCGGAAATTTCCGAAGGTTATTCATAGAAACTCATTCCATTTTTCGACAAAAGGAAAAATATATATATTTTTTATATTTCAGCTGGTTTAGAAACAGTCGAAAAATTGTTGAGATGTCCTCCAAATTTTATATGGTATTCCAATAAGAGAGCATCTATTAGAACAGAAGAGAGAACCATAGTCAACAAATTTACTGGATGTTATTTTACGTCAAAAGTTGCTTATGCCAAATTTCCATTATTTTTTCCTTTTTTTTTTTCTTTTTCTCTTTTCGATTTTAGAACTTACGTTAAAATTATTTCAGGTCGATATGTGCAATAATTTAGAGAATATTTCTTGGTTTTATGAAGCTGACGTATCAAACGTACAATTTCCACGATGCTACAATGTTTATCAGGTTTGTATGCAACTCTTCTGCATCATGATAGTAATTAAAATATCTTGCACGTATTCAGCCTGCACAGATAGAGGAATTCATTCAAGATTTTTACATCACGGCTAGCATGGGAATTCTTAAGTGGTTTTTATTCTATGCCAGCATTGTTGGACCAAATGCCGTTTGGTCTGAAGACGGGACTATTCCTATGAAAGCAATTTTATTCGCTCTTGAACGATGCAGTGAATATATAAGGTTTTAAAAAATAAAGTAAAAATTTAAAATATTTTCTATAAAAAATAATAATAAATTTTAAATAAATTACAGTGTCTGTGCACACGAGGATATTGACGGAAAGGATAATAAAGACATACCGATTCCTGATTGGAATGAATTTTTATCGTGGTACAAACGAATTTTGCAGAGACGTGCAGTATTGCAGAAGAAAAATGAAATAAATATTGAAGTATATAATTAATATAAAAAACAGATTGAATTGGTAGATTATATTATGTATTTTTTATCAGGAACTTTTACGATACACATCAAACACGATGAAAAGAATGATGCAATGCCGTCCCCAGACTCAAATCGATGGAATGAGGAATATCTGGATTATAAAACCGGGTGATAAAAGTTTGGGCAAAGGTATAATTCTTAAGAATTCATTATCGGAAATTTTGGCCAAGATAAATCAAGCTTCCAAGGAATGTATGCAATATGTTGTGCAAAAGTACATAGGTAAATGTAATCATATCAGTGTCAGAAAGATGTTAATAATAAATTACTAATATTGTCTATTATTTTTAGAACGACCATTACTTGTACATAGAACGAAAGTTGATATTAGGCAATGGTTTTTAATTACCAGTACGCAACCTCTTACAGTCTGGATGTACAAGTATCGATTTTTCTCTTCCTTTGAATATTTTTCCTTCTTGAATATTTCTTTATCGAAAATTCATTTGTTTTGAAGGGATATTCTGGTTCGGTTTGCATCGAAAAATTTTACACTCAATAATTTCCATGAATCGATTCATTTATGCAATACAACTGTGCAATTGAAATACAGAAAAACAGTAAATGAGGGTGCACTAATACCTAGCGAACTTCATTGGAATCTTCATAACTTCAAAGAATACTTGAAGTATGTATTTTATACCACTTTTAAGATAAATCTCGAGCAATTATTCAATGGTTTATCTTCTCAGAGCCACAGATCGCGAATCAGCGTGGGAAAAGCTCATTAAACCGGGTATAAAACAAAATTTAATTGGGGCACTTCTGGCTTCTCAAGAAAATATGGTCAATCGAAAAAATAGCTTTCAATTATACGGTGCTGATTTCTTAATAATGGATGATCTATCAGTCTGGTTAATTGAAATCAATACAAATCCAAGATTACATCCTCCAAGTAGCAGTGTTACTGAAAAACTTTATCCAGAAATAATAGAAGATACCATGAAAGGTAGCCAATCAAAATTTTTTTCAAATTTTCTTAAAAATATAGAGAAAATTTATTTTAAAAAACAATTATGATTATTTTTTAAAAGTGGTTTTAGATCGTCGTAAAAATAAGAAAGCTGCTCGTGGTAAATTCGAATGCATTTACAAACAACGCAATCCGTTTTACAGAAATGTTTTAGGAAAAGGAGTAAGTCTTGGAATTCGTGGTAAAGCTGTATTTTCCAAAAATTCGGTTCGAAATCGATTATAAAATATGAAATATAAAATAAAGAGATTTAATAAAAACGTATTTATTTCATAAGTAACAATGTTTTAGGTATACAATCCTTTATGAACGAATGATTTTTTTGTTATATCAATACATTTATACACGAATGCGTACAAGAAATATATGTTCATGGTTGCATTCATACTTGTGTACAAATTTATGATCCAGTCAATGTATTATTTTTTTTTTTAATCAGTATTCTTATTTTAATTTTGATTAGAAAAGAACATTTTTACTCTATTTTTTTTTTCTTCATCGACAGAATGAACTCTGTATTAAATTCTAGACGTATGCACAATTCATTAAGATCTCGATTTAACGTACTAAAAAAATTAGCTCTCCTGTTACTATTTTTTCGAAATTGATTTTTATATTATGTATTACAGATGCACAATAGTTCTATTCTCGTAGAAAATTCATGTATACACTTGTGTTTAATTACAAAATCTATTTGGGTCATCGAGCTTGAAAATGCGAATGCATTAAATTACGATTCATTTTTCATTAATATATCTAACTGAAATAAAAGTATTTTTTGTATAATATAGTTACAGAGAAACAGCATTATATAAACTGCATTTGCAATTTGTAGAACACACCAAACTAGGCTAGACCACACTTCTGTCAAACAGATCAACCAAATTTGTACAGAATATTTTTTTATTATTACAATATAAAAAAAAGTATAACATAACAGATAAATACAAATACTTGCTCTATTACATTCCTGCACAAAACATATGTTTCTCTGTATTGACATCAGTGTAGTCTCGAACAGGTAAAATCCCACCTGTATTGGGTTTCGAAATCTGTCAAGTATAGAATTAATTATTTAATTCTGATGTACATATGATCATCATAATCAAATAAAAAAATTCAACATTGCCAGATTTCGATGATTATCGCAAATACATTCTGAATGAGCTTTGGATCTTATTGCTGCATCTTTTATGTACTCATGTACGCGCAGCATATGTTGAATGTTCTTGCGGAATATGAATGATTCCAAATCCGACAAGATGTATAAATATCACATATAAAACTGCACGAAATGATACAGACTCACGTAACTGGCTTTAGTGTAAAGGACAATTTAGGCCTCGAGTTGTTCTTCCCGAGGATTTTCTTTTGTTCCTCTTTAACACGTTTTTCATGTTCTTTTCTCATTCTTTGCCTTTCTTCTTCCATCAAACGTTGTTGTTCGACCATAGCCAATCTTTCCTCAGCCTTATCGAAATAAACATTTGTTAATCATGCAGATTGTCCAGGATTTAATTCCTGAAAGACATACCAGTTTCTTCTGAGCTTCTTCTATCTTTCTGTTGTTCTCCTCCAAGATCCTCTCAAGCTCCTCTCGCTTCTTCCGCTCTTCCTCCTACAACGACAATGGGATCTATTTACATGAAGCAATGATGGTGTCGTTCACCAGCTGTTGTTACACCGTTCATATTCAAAAATCATAGTGCCGCTATGTCAACAGTCTAGTGTTATACATCCTAAGAACCATTCTTTTTTTATATGGAAAAGATAGTTGGGAATATGTGAAATTTCGAGGATTTGAAAGAATTAGGATGGCTTGTTGATATAAAAGTAACGGAGGATGTATATAAACTCAGTTTCTTCATTTGGATTAAATGAGCTCCTCTTAGTTCCCAGCGAATGCTGTTTATTGACAGATTCCCCAGATGGAAATACGACGACTTAGGATGCCACTTGAAAGTGAAAAAACGTGAATTATGATTCTGAATCAATTCACTGTGCATGCAAAAGGATGTAAGATAATTTTAACTCTCCTTTCTTAAACGCGATATGTTGAGTAATTCTGTTAAGTGCAGGATAAACTTTAAATGCAGAAGGTATAAAAATATTGTCTTAAAGAATAAATAAAAAAAAAAAAAAAGAAAAAAAAGAAAAAAAGAAAAAGAAAAGAAAAGAAAAGAAAAAAAATTATAATAATTTTTTTCACAGATAATGATGGTTCACATATCTTCGA
>NW_006263599.1:646985-648864 GCF_000469605.1 Apis dorsata | reverse complement strand
AATGGCTGATGTGCATTGAAAAAAAAAAAAAATGGAAAACGTATTAAAAAAATATTTACGAACGAGTGGTGCCATCCGCCCCGACCTGTCGATTGAATGCGTTGTGTCCCAGGTACTAATATTTAGCAAATCTAAAATAATCCCTAATATTGTCTTTCCGATACATAGTGTTTAAACAAAGAATGATAATAATAATATCGGTATAAAATGAATTATGAATATATAAATTGGATAATACCTGAATGAAGCTCGCGCCAGCACGTAGGGGATGCCTTCTTCATCGACAATCACTCAGCAGTGAGTAAAATACCGGCATCTTCTGTTGGTAGTCAGTAAGGAAGGTGACCTATATATTGCTAGGTCGTGCTTTGTTGCTATGGGATTCTAATTCTGCCCTTTAACGTCTACCTCTCCCTTTCTAATTAATTTTCTCCCAAACTTGTTCACATATTCAGTGCAAACTCAATGTGCAAAGCAATAAGAATAAAAGTATGGTCAACTTGTAATCAGGGTCGCTGTCCATTTGACCGGAACGTGCTGATTTCCCGAGGGTGAAAATAACCAATTGTGCATATACATAAAAAACATAGTAGAAGAAAACTCCTAGTCGTATTTGAAGGAAAATGAAGTATTTATGAATATTTATAAATAGATAAAAAAATATATATATAAATATTATTTTCTAAATATATAAATCATAGCCAATTAGATCAAATAACAGGACCCCTTCTTGTAACTCAGAATATTGGTTATACTAAATTAATCAAAGCTGTTATTAGAGCTTAGAATGAAAAAGTTACGGGATAGAATAAATATCTCTTTCTATTCTTATTAAAACTATTAATATTTCTATTATTTATTGTAATTATAGTTTGCATAAAAAAGCATTTTATCAAGAGCAGTTTATATATATATATATATATGTATGTATGTATATATAAACTAAATATATATTTCCTTGAATTTCCAAATTTTAAAGTAATCATACAATATTATTTATATTATATATTTTTAATAATTGTACGATTAATAAAAAAAAAAAACTTATGTGAAAAAAGATCTATCAAAAAAAAAAAAAATCTAATTCACTTTTTATTACTACAAATAGAAATATCTTTGCTATACCGCCTAAATAAAGTTAAAAATAATTGTGCAATCATTGATATTGATAAAATTTAAAAAGATTTTTATGAAAAAATTTGACAATTTTTTAAATCTACTGCTTCACTGACAGCAAAAACTATTCAGGGAAAAATATCATTTTCCTAGTTTCGTAGAAAAATAACTTTATTTCAAACTTACGATTGCTTTTTTCTGTTTAGCAAGTTACAAAGTTTGGGATCACTAACTTTAAGTAATTGGATACTTCCTTTTCTACTTTTTAAGAGATTAAACGATGCGATTATGTGGACATTCACATACGCGGATATAAACTAGATCAATAAATAGTTAGGTCTGTTTGAATTGTCAGGTATAACAATTGTAAAAGTTGCGAGCATAAACATAGTTAATGCATTTGAAAGCAACTTTTGCAATAGTAGATACGACTGGCAATCGAAATATTGTGTGATGAAAGGTATTAATGTTGTACAAATATATAAATATATACATGGTACAAATACAATATTCTGTTCATAAATATCCGATACATGCGCCTATAATAGCAAAATTCTTCCCACAAGAGAAAGTATACATTCCCAACAACGCGACCTCAGTGGATGTTGGGAAGTCGAAGCAATGTGGCTTTTTAATAATACTTTTTCTCATTAATAACCACAATGCTTCAAGCCCAAACGCTGTGATCGCGAAATAGAAGCTTAATACAGCGCTACAATCACACGTGTTAGTTTTACCATAAATATATTCAATTAATAATATT
>NW_006263599.1:643818-646788 GCF_000469605.1 Apis dorsata | reverse complement strand
ATATTTTTTTTTTTTTTTTTTTTTTTTTATGTCAACACATGCAAACATATAAAACCCTAAGTTTTCTTTATAGTTTAAAAACATTTAAATTAAATTGCATCTTACCAGTCAATTCATTATAAATTATAAAATACATTTCCTCCATTATATATATATTTCATTGATATTATAGCTCTGCTTTTATCAAAATATATTGTTTATTTAAATATAAAAATAATGCAAGGATAGAGCACCAGACTTATTTCCTGTTGATCGAAACAGCGCTTGGGCTAACACTGGCCAATGTTTCTCTGGATTGGTCTTACCTCTCTTCGTTTTTCCTCCTCACGAAGTTTTGCTTGTCTCCATTCCATTTCCTCCATCATTTGTCGCTCCATTGCCCTTTTAGCTTCTTCTACCCTCCTTTGTACTTCAGCTTCTATTTCCTCTTTACGTTTTTCTAGTTCTTCTTCTACCCTCTTCTGCACTAGTTCTTCAATTCGCTTGGCAGCTTCTTCTTCAACCATTTTTTGTTCCACTTCACGTTGCCTTCTGTAAACACAGAAATATTTTGTTGTTCTAATGCTACAAAAGTAGCATACATGCTTCAAATACATAAGCATGCTATTTATTTTAATTATTTACAAAACATAAAATGTAATCATCTTATTTAATTAAAGAAAATGTATTTTATTTAATATTTATAATAATAAAAATATATAATTTAGAATTAACATATATTTTATCAAATTCCAAAATGATACGTATTAAAACATCAGGTACTTATATGTATACAATATAAAATAATTCAACCACCACCATGAGATAGTTATACAATCTTACCCAACTGCACTAGCGGTGAAGGTTTTGTTCGATAATTCTTTCTTTTTCCTGACAACATAATTATAAATAAAAAAAAACGTATACCAATAGAAGCAAAACTAATTTTCTTTATTAATTAAAAAATAATTAAATGTGTTAAAATTTATATTGTTTTTGCCTTTTAAAAAAATAAAATATAAAGAATAATGTGAAGAAATATTTTTTTTAGGAATAAGTACCTTAATTCTATAATATCAAATGCACGAGGAAATAATAAAAACATTTTAATGTTATCCTTTCTAATATTTGAATATTTTAATAAAAACTTAATAAAGAGATATTATAGATAAATATTGTTAATGAAAATACATTTAATTAATAAAAATCAAATAAAAAATAATTAAATTTATATTTATTATAATTACCTTTGCCGCTCCATTTCTGCCAGTCTTTCTACTTCATCCATTTTGCGATCTCTGTCTCTGTATGAACGTTTCTTATGACTGACTATATGTACATCATCTGAAGCATCTGATGAACTAGAAGATGCAGAATGGGATCGTTTCCTGCAAAAATAAATAAATTCTTTCAAATTCTATATAATTGCAGAAAGAAATAATTGACACGACAATTAAAAATCAATTGACTAATATTTATTAATAGAAATAACGCACTAAGATATATACAACAATAGGAGATACATAAATCTCCAATTAGATGTAATATATATCAATGAAAAAGATTTTTTTTATTGACTATATAGCAAAATGGCGGAAAATTCGATAAAATGAAACGATTCCAATATGCATATGTTCGATAATAAAATAAAATATATTACCTTGTTTTTGAACTACGTTCTTTTGGCTTGTCAGAATACTTGTTGTTCGAATGCTTCTCACGTGATTTTGAACGTTTTCTTGAATGCTTGCTCTTATGACGCCGCCTACTAGGAGATTTTGTCCTGGATCTGGAACGGCCCATTTCAACAAATTCTGTCTTTTGAAGAATTCACTTGTAAAACTAACGATATATTAAACACTAAGAATGTAAATGGACATAAAAATAACCGAACACTACGCGAACACTGTAATAAAATAATGAACCATCCACCGTTAATATGTACACCACACTACTGACTTACGCAGTTTTAGCGGCCATGTTTAGTATCGTCCAAGATGGCGCACAAGCTTGAAGTGTCTCTGTTTGTTATAGTCTTTTTTTTAAAAATTTTTGGTGAAGTTCAAGTATAATCCATAAAAAGTGTTTCTATTAGTTATTTTAATATCTCGTTTTCAATAATCATTTATTTTTCGATTTTATATTTTAATAAAATATTATATATTTTAAATTCTTACATTCAAATTTCACGGTAAGAATTCTTCTATCCATTTTCAACCAATCAAAACGCAATTGCAATATTATACAATATTTGCTATTTATAATTATTTTATAATATTAAAAGTACGTAAATATATATTTGTTTTCTATTTAAAAGAAAATTAGTATACGAATAATTATAAAATAATTATAAAAGAAGGAACAATATAGTATAAAATAATTAAATATATTAAAAAAGAAGATAGAAAAAGAGATAGATAGCATCGCGAAAATGATTAGCATCAGAAAATAGCTCAATAAAATAAGAGACAAACTTTGAAAGTTAATTGCGTCGTATGTGTTCCGAAAAACCGCGGTCTTCGTTGGCAATGGCACCCGTTCACAGCTGTGTCGGCGTCGCGCGCATCTCATTTGACTCGTTCCGCGACAGCAGAAATCAAGATGGCGCTCCTCTGTTTGCGGATAGTTCTGCGACGAATATAAATACGTGAAAAAAACAGTGCGAGAAACGGTTACAACGTATTGAACAGATTGTGACGATTGGTATATGCGTATGATATAGTGACAATCGATTGGTAACGTGTCGCGATAACTGTAAAGCAAGGTAGCCGGGTAAGCCGCTGCGGTATTTCGAACATCGGCGAAGGTGCTGTCGGTGCCCACCTGAGGAATGCCAGATTATCCTCACTACGGTAACTCGCTCGGCAGGGGGATGCTAATCGCGTGACGGATCGCGTGCAAGTTGATCGAAAGTGTTTCGTAGGTGATCCCCCGCAAAGGTGTACGGTCGTGTTTGTTCCGTGACGTATGTGTGTCGCGGAGGGCTGTAAG
>NW_006263599.1:632726-643557 GCF_000469605.1 Apis dorsata | reverse complement strand
CTTCGATGTGCTCTCGTCCTCCCTTGGATTTCTGGACAGGCGAGATCAGCTGCTGCTGGAACAACTAGTCCGGCGGCTCTGGGAGACGATCCTCTTCTACAGGAGCGGTGGGGCAAGGAGGTGCCGGAAGCAGCCGCGAGTCCGGAAGCATAACGAAGAAGATGGCCTTCAACGAGGTAAGTTTCATTGCTGCATGCCTCTATATCTTTCTATCTTGCTATCCCGTTCGGTCGTTCGATCCCGTGAGCTGACCTCGCGACCCCCAAACGCCAATTCTAACCTAACCTCCGTTCCTGCGCACAGCTGGCATGTTATCAACTCTCCCCTCTCCCTGCATCTCTTCATTCTCATCCTTTCTTTCTCTGTTTCTCCTTTCGTTTCTCTCGAGTCACCGTGTTCTTTTGTGTGCAGTTAAACGATCATGAAATCAAAATCGGAACGATCCGGTTATTCTTTAATAACATCAAGCTATACGTTTTTTAAATTCGTATTGCACGGTATACATTTCGAACGATATTGTACTATCATCTTTAGGTTATGATACGTGCGAAATATTTATCAAGGATTTTGCGTTCTTGAATAACAATATTCGTGTAATTCATAATAGTATTAATGTTTTCTTTTAATGAAATTCGTTTACCTTGAAAATCTTTTAAAAATATTTAATGAAAATTCATCGCAATATTGTTTATACTCTTTGAACATTGGTAATCAGAATTAATATTTGTATAATATTTATCATTATATTATGCAAAGAAATCACTTCGCGAAAGAAAACATTTTTACTATGGTTTGGTAAACAAATACAATATAGTGTAGTAATGCGAGAAAGAGATGAAATTTCGTGCTTACGTGTCCACTGCGACTATCACCGATTGTCTGCCTCGGTAACGTTTCTCTGTGACATTATTGCGTAACCATATCCCATAAAGAAACACGGGTATAGTGTTTCCACGGCAGAGAAGAAAAATAAAAAGCGTTTCAGTGTACTACCTGATTCATGCGTAAGATGATACATTAGAATAGCGCACGTTTCTGAACTTCTCTAGGATCGTTAAAAATCGTTACATCGTTAAAAAAAATTATCGTAAATGGATAGGACGTAATAAAAATACGTATGATAAATAGAGTGTTATCTATACGATAGTACATGGAATGATTCGAACCTCAACATTACATTTCCTTGGCTTTTTATCATCGTTGATGACGTGTAATCATGATTGCAATTATGTATATGCCTTTTATTCTATATGTTCCTATTTATTTTTGCTGACCATTCAACGAACAAAAAGAGCGCTGACCAGTAATTAATATACCGAGATCGCATGTCATCGATAGATAGTCATATCGTGCCATACGAAACATAGAAAATATGTATTGTAATTATACGCGTGATTAATGATTTTTTTTTTTTTTGTTCAATTGCATTAATTGTCACAGTTTCCGTATTACGAAAATATTAATACGATATTTATCTCATAAATTTGAGGAAAAATTATCACTGAATAATTAGTATTGATTTTAATTGCAATCATTTACATATAAAAAAAAATATGTAAAATAGATATTTAGGTACTATGAATCGATAATTCTAACGTTAAACGGAGTTGATTTTTAGCATTTATTGTTAGTAGCATCTTTTGACGTAATAAGTGGGAAGAACAGCGTTTATATACTTTGCCTCGGGCATTAATACCTGTGACTGTATCGCTTTGCGTGTATACACTTTCGCATACATGTGAAAGCTTATGCGTAGATCATTCATCCGTTCCACGTGCGCAATTTAAACGAGAAATTAATGAAAGAACGCATCACCGTTTGTCATTAATCTTTATATGCTACGATTATTTATTACGATTTTTTATCATTTACCTCGCAATCTTTATTTTCATATTGTAATTTGCATTACTTTGTCAAAAAAAAAATTTATTTTCGGTATTATTTCGATTACGTCTATACATTTAAGAAATTCGCGATCGCATTATTGAAAAAATTAAATAAAATCTTCATACTTTTGGGTGCATCAATCGAGGTGTAAAAGTCATCGTACAAAAAAAAAGAGATAAAAATGACAGCTCTTACAACTATGACATAGCACCTGCTACCCGGTTATATCGATCGAGATGGAATATATACAAGTAACCAAAGTGGGATTCCACCGTTGTTCTCCCTTCCACAGCACCCACTCGTTCGTTCACGATCATATGGCTTCTTTCTCCATAGATAATACGTCTACCTTTTCAATCTTTATTTTCCAATCCTCTTAAACCTTCAAATATCTCGTCACACCTTTTTAATTCCCGGGTTATTTTCTCACCAAAAGATCGTCGAACAAACTTTTTGAAGCCATTCGAACAAGTCGCGGTGAAAGTAAAGATTGTGGACTTTCAAAACAAGCCACCCGAAGTTTTTAATATTCCTATATCGATAATATACTCGTTAGTCAAAAGTCGAAAGTTGATTCCCACGGAAAGTTGGAAATAAAAATCATTTGCTAACGATTTAACATTTACGGAAACAAGAAACCCGTTGCTCGTAGACCAATAACATTTATGCATACGATTTAGATTTAGACGCATACAGTTGGCCTGTTATCGACGTGGTTATTCTTATCGTATTCCGGAAAGCCAAGCTCGCACCTCGGATCGTCGAAACGCGCATAAATATACGTGCAAACATTCGTAGCACACGGTATACGTGCATAGTTATCGGGCGCGTGTTGCAAACTTTATCGGCATAGCAATTTTAGAGATATATGCCTATATCTGTGCCACACGTTTGTATACGACTATACCGTTATTACGTAGACAGTAAAAAAAAAATGATGAAGTTTCGTTCTTTTTTTCTTCATTCGTCGTATAAGAAATCAGAGGCGTGGGCGGAAAGCAGGTTACACCGAAGATTCTTCGCATTTGATACCGGGCATTGATCGAAGAGATCTATCTCGAGGAATCTTATATTATTATATTTAAACGCGTTATCGCGTCGAGATCGCGAGACTCGTGAGAACCGTATACGCGAGCGTATACGTTTTTTAATTAACGTCGATTCGTGGATGTCAAGGATAATACGGGATAAAAGTAATTTGTGAACGTTGACACGAGTTTCGTGGAAAATGCGAGAGGGTTTGTCGCATCACGCGAATATACCCTCGCGAAATTAATTTCTATAATAGAGTTATCAACATCGGCGAAGATAGTCGTTACTATCGCTTACGTTACACAATAGACATTGTTTGATCGTGGCCTCGATGCAACGTATCTGTTCCTTGGTCGCCCCACGAGGGGGATATAAAGTATAGGCGCGTACCAGACAAATGCGTGCTAGATCCACCGATGTTTCGACCGAATCCGTGGGCGAGCATCATAGACAACGAAGAATTGAACTATGGAAATTGACAAAGGCGAGTACATCCGTGATTAAGGCTCTCGTCGACGCGGACAATGCGCCATTGTGCTCCATTTCCAGGTGTAATATCTACTTCCCGGTAAATTAAAATCTGTCGGCCCTCGTTTCTACGGAACACGGCCGTTTACGCAATTCCTTGTACGGTCGTGATGGGACACGATGAGAAACGTTGGCTGGATCGAACGAGAGATATCGGGAGAAGGGAAAGGGATCTAGGATAGCGCGATCGGTACAGCACGGAGGATATATAAGGATTGAAAGTCGCGACGAAAAATGCGATTCACGTTATAAAATTGAAATTTATTGCCGTTCCCTGCTCGCTGCCTTTGTGAATCTAAATCGTTGCGTCGTGACCACTGTCGTAAATGTAAAAAGAGGCGCGATGGGATACGGGAGTTTGTACGGGTTTACAACTCGTCCCTCTGTACAACTTCGCCCGTGGTGCTTGGCCGTTTTCCATTTTATTTTCGATAAAATATGCGCGGTGAAAAAGGAACAGGGGCGTCGCGAGAGTACGCATTCGAAAAACGGCGTTAAAAATTGGCACCATTGCCAAACCGAGACCGATCGTAATCGCTGAATAATGGCGATCCGCATTATTTTATCCGCCCGATGAAATACATCAGAGAATTTAACATTTATTCCGTGTATAACATTCACACAATCCGTGAAATCATTATTTCTCTGAAATAATTTATAAAGTAAGGGGAGGGGGGCCGAGAATATATCATTGCAGGCGACACGGAGTTTATTCCGCCCTACAAGTGTTGCCATAATTCCCATTCCGCGTGGGTAACCTCGTTCGAGACACAACGGTGCTTTAATTATCCGTTTTCTGGCCGCGATGTACGACGTATAAACACAAATCATACTCGAGAATCTCCTTCTCCTCTCTTTCCTCTCTTTTTCCCTCCGTTTATGAAAGCTCGGTGATTTCGTGGCGTGCAGAGGGCAAGGTGCATCTCGACCGCGTTCCCCCAGGTATCGTATTTTCCATAAAACTTTCGGATTGGAACAAGGCGCGCGGGAATTAATCGTGGCGGTGCATTCGGTGGGTTTCGTTCGCCCGTAAACGTCAGCACCGTGTTGCCCCTCGTAAACCGAGTAATAGCTTCGTGCTCGTCCACCCCCTCCACGTACACGCGTCTGCCCGTGTATGCGCGCACTCCGCATCCCCGTGTACGTGTATTTACACGCGTGCAACACCCCCGAGCGGGTCGGCTCGTTATACCGGTGCATTTATACGTATATCCGGATGCATATTCGTGTATCGCATAGGTGATAACGGTGCGTGGAGTCGGTGTGCTCGAAACAGACGGTGTACAGGGTGTTTCGTAGGGTGTTTCGTAATTTTTAGCCGGAAAGGTCTAATTGGCCCGAGAGATGATGGAACAAAGCGCGGATATTAAGCCGTCTGGAAACGACGTCGTCTTCTTCTAGATCAGAGACACAATTCCTACCCTTCTCTTCCATACTTTGGAAATTGTTAAGGTTCCTTGAAAACTATGGGGAACTTGGTAACGCGCTCTTGGCGAAGTTTTGTCGTAAACAGAATTCGCGTGCAACTCGGTCGTTGACGAGTATTTTCGAAAGTGTACACCCGGTAAAACTCTTAGACGCACGGTATATACACACGGCTGCTGCATTGCTACTTTTAAGAACACGCGGTACGTACGTGCATTGGAGCGCATTGGTGTATCGCATATGCAAGATTGCAGGAAGTTAGGAAGGGATATAGACGCGTATTTCAGTGCACCCAAGGATATTGACGCGGTGCTAATCTCGAGCCGATGAAACTTCATTAAGACGCGAGATTAATTGGGCAAAGACTAAGGCAGGAAACTAAACTGTATGCACCGCGTTTCTTCGGAACCGTGAATATCGCGTGAAGAAATGATTATTTTTTAATGGAGAGAGATAGAATATTAAGAAAAACGTGGTCGATATTTTCGAGAAAGTTTTAATGAAATCGGTCTAAATAATTATCGAATAAATTGTTTTAACGAAGTGCGGTGGCGCACGCGAGCCCGCGATTCGTGCTGCTTTCTCAGGAAAACAGCCGTGACAGGTCAGGAGAACGTGTTTCTCGATTTCCGAGGCAGGAAACGCTACTCCGAGTGTCACGGGGATCCAGTTTTCCCGTCTCCAAGAAACAGGTTCGCTTTTTACGCGAGACTCAGAAAACCGTCGAGTTGATCTCGACTCGTACAAATCCAAACTTCCCTCCCCCCCTGCACGCGGGGAAAAATTAATTGGTGTTTTACCCCGTGTTTCTCGATCCGTGGAAAACGTTCAATAATAAGATTTCGTTCGATTTGCTGCTCGGGAACGCGAGATCAATCTGTTCAACCGCTCGCATCCGAAAAATTCGATTCACTTTTTCGCGTTGTTCGGATTCGGTTCGCGTATCGTTGTTCGTTTACCTTATCAATTTTTATCTGTTTCGAAATCACCGGTCCTGATAACGGTACAGTTGCGCAATCGACGAACGAGGGAGATACGTGGAGACCCGGGATGCGATAAAAAAGCCTGTTGCACAACTGGTTTTCGTTCATGGTGAAAGGAAATTCCGATTCCGCAGTGATGCGTTGCGCGCGCCCGTCTACGAAGAATCGAGATGGAACTGTTCGTTTAATCCGGAATAAACTTTTATTTGCGGCCGGGGCACGAGTATCACTCGATCCATAGGTAAAATGGAATCGTTATTCGTTCGATTGCATGTGTTTTACGTTGATTTTTCTCTTTTTCTCTTTCTCTCTCTTTTTTTCCCTCTCCTGTTCGAAATCCATCAGTTTGATTCCATCGAGAATCGTTAAAAGTTGGCAGAGAAGTATAATTAAAGTTTGGTAAAGATCCACTCGGTTCGTTTCTCCGCAAATGCCGCGTCCTTGATCTCTGTCGCGTAATTTCGTGCAATTTCGAAAGTCGCGTTTGCTTTATAGTCGAAACTTCTTGGCTTCGAGATATTCTGTTGCCGCGAAACTTGCGAACAGTTGTAATGTCGGTAAGAAAGCAGGGTCGAAGAAAAGTATTGGACAAGTGCGCGGTCGAAAAGCAGAAGTCTGGCGAAGAAAAGTGAGAAAAAAGGGGGAGAGCTCGATGGCACGTGGCGGGCTCGAAAGAAATTCGGAAGCTCGATAAAAAACGAAATGCAAGAGATGTTCGCTCTGTGATTTATCCCTTTCGGCTAAACCATTCTTTCTTCTCTTAATCTCGAGAACAAAGTTTGAGCTTCCCTTCTCTTCCCAATCCCCTTTCGATATTATATTCTGCGAAGAATCTTTGACGAAAAATTTGGCGTACCTCGCGCAAGTTTGTCTGCTTGCTTTTGTAAAGTCAATATAAAGCGTTCAACCGATATCGATTTATCATCATATGATACTAGAGTCGTTCCTTCTAAAGCACCATCGCCAAAGGTGTCAGATACGACTTGTCTTTTGTGAATACGCGCGAAGAAAGAGGTATTGACCCGAATTGGTATATCGGCCGTGCAACACTCAACCCCCCACGTTCACCTTTTGGAAATATCTTTTGTACGGGGCATCGATTGAGCCAATATCTTGTTGCTTTGAACAAAGGATAATGCGATTCGCGAATAAAGAGAGAGAGAGAGCTGAGAGTAATTGCATAAAAGAATTCGGGTAAAAGCAATTATACCCGAATAAAGAAGGGATTCGGAAACAAGATTTGAAAAATTGCCTCGATCTTTGGATAGTTTCATCCTTGGATTTAATATCAGGCAACATTCCATATTTGTCGTCGATCGAATATCCTCGACGAGGAGGATAAACCGGCACGAGTTATTGAACGCGATAAAAATTAGACGCGCGATTCATCGTAATTTCAATCGTGTCTACCGATTTTCTTTTTATCCGAGGGAGGGGGCTGTATACCGGGACTAGGGATCGCGTGAAACGTGAGAAAGATGCGGACAAAGGAAATGAGGTATTCCGAGCAGTGGGCTGTGCGTTCTTGGCCACGATAGGAAAAGAAGAAAGGAAGGAAGGAAGGAAGGAAGGAAGGAAGGAAGCGTGGAAGGTTCGATAAATCGAACCTCTGGGATAATAGAATTCCTTTCTTGATCGTCTCACTCGCCGCTCTAAGTATCGTCCTTTCCTCGTCCTGGGAATAAAACAAAGACATCCCTCGATCAAACGCCGATTCCCTCAGCCATCAAAATGCGTCCATAATTTATCGTGCTTCGAATTACGCCTTATGAAAAATTTATACCGATTCTTCGCTCTGTTAATTCTGTCTCGCGATCTCTTCGAATATGCTTAAAAAAAAGAAAAAGAAAAAAGAAAAACGCTTAATCCTCCTCGACAACTTCGTTATACGGATTATCGGGATCCGCCGACGAAATGGTATTGCGTATTTAATGATCCGACGATTTCGTATTTCTATGATAATTTCAGCTCGAAGTTTCGCATTATCGCGAAGCGAATTGTCGCTCGTGGCTACTGTATTCGATCGGGAACGGTCGGTGGCCATGTCGAGGTAACGTCGAGCCGTGCATGCATTTGACAGATTTTCATTGATAGTTGATCGACGTGGATTTCGATGGGTGCGTCGACTTATCCAGAATTGCCAATTAAAACGCGCTAGGTCCGAAAGGCTTTCGGACATCGATCCATCTTTCCGTCTAATTATCCTACTCGTTTTTGTTTTTATCGTTTGTAATCGCTAAGGTTTGTCGAATGAAATAATTTGGAAAAAAAAGAGAGAGAGAAATCGAGCTTTTTTTATTTCGTATCGCATTAGATTCGATCTTGATAAAAATCCATCGTGACAAGAATCGTTATTATCCAGGCCAGGCGATGAAATATATGAATAATTCCGTCCCTTCCGTTGCATTCATACGGTTGATTTAAAGAAAGTCGATCCGTGATACTTGTACGGAATTTTTTATGGTCGAATGATTTTAGGATAGTCTCCTCCGAAGAAAATTGTTTGATTAGGAAGCGATGAAGACTTTCCTCTTTATTTCTTCTATGTTGTTTCACGGTTATTCTTTCACTTAGGATTCTCGTCCAATGGCTTGTTTTATTATCTTCGCCGTATTTTCTTTATTCTTTTTATTCGACGCCTTTTTTTATATCTCCTCCTCGTTGCTCGATCTCTTCCATTTCTTTTTTTTCTTTTTCTTTTCTTTTTTTTTTTTTTCTTCCACTCTCGTCTCCCTTTCTTGGCTCGAATATCAAAAGACTGTTTTCACAGAAAGATCAATCGTCTGTCGCAACCGAAGCGATCGTTGAACCTTAATTATCTCTTATCAATTTACCGCACGTCGTGTAATTAACTCGTCCGACTTAGGAACGACTTGCCACCAAGTTTCTCGACATCTTTATTTTTATTTTTTATTTTATCCTTTACACTCGGACTTTATCATAGTCGTAATTATTCCACTTGAATTTTCCGCATAGATAAAACATTTTCTTCTGCTTGCTCAACTTGCCAAACGAGCGCAGAAAAATTGGCATATCGTGGTATCAATGTATCGTTTATCGAGCAGTTTAATTGCAGAATATTAACAAGATTTAGACGAGTACGTCACGATACTTTTGTTTTCTTCGAGTTTCGAGGATTCCATATCTTTAGACGTTATCAACAAGTCCCTGTTTATTCGCAAAGTGCATCGATTTGTCTTGTGCAAACGAGCGTACGACAGCAGAAAAATGACGCGCCTTTTTCTCGTGAAAACTCGCTCTCGTGAGGCAAGAACAAGTTCCACATCTACTGGGACGAGGAACGCGAACCCCTCTTTAAAACGGGCTACATCAAACGATGTAGGCCCCGATGGTACGTTTTAAAGAATTTGTAAAACCGTGTAGGCGCCTTAAAACATTTCGTTCCGCGTTGCTTTCTAACGCGTTCCACTTTCTTGGACGTTGTTCGGGGGATTCTGAACTGTTGTAACATGATGTAACACGGTAAAACCAGCCGAAAATTTAAATTTCTCGAAATGTTTGGGAAAATTCCGAAACATAGGAATCGTATATTTGTGAAAATATGTATATATTTTACGCGGATTTGATCATTATTGAAGAATTTGGTCGTAAAAATTTTCCATAAAAATAACCAATTAAAATAGTTAGATACAACTTCTATAAAATTAACGAGATAAGCACAGATAATATATTTATATATATTCCGGTTATTTCGATACAGTGACACTAACGTATACTCCGTGCCTCTAATGGAATTCGTCTTTAATATTCTGTCTTTATAAGGAAATGTTACAAGAAAGATACCGTTGCCTCCACGCCTTCGAAAAATTGTTTTATAACTACCGATGACGTTGCTATTTTGCAACTTTATCGGTCCTGTAAAAAGCAGAGAAAAAAAAATCCATTATCCTTTGAAAAGAGCGTCTCACGATTGCAAAATCAGTATGCATAATCGTGTGGATTATTTGACACGATAATAAAATCGTAATATTTTAATCAAACGTTATATTCTACGAATCTTTTTTTTTTTTTTCTCTTTTTTATTTAGATTATTTAGATTCGTAAAATATACGTATATTTAAAATTATAATCCGATGATCAATGTTTCAGAAAACTCGATATTATCTTCACGATTCTAACCGCGATAATAAGTCTAACGCTAATGAATTGGTTCTCAGGTGAATTCTGTCAGCTAACGATCGTTCCTCATCTCTGTCGATATTAAGAGCTCACGAGTATACACGGTAGTCGGTACTTATGTAACTTGTTCGTATATCGTGTATCGCAGCAAAGCCCGTTTCGCGAATTGGATTATGCACCGAAGGCATAACCAATAATCATACTTCTGTCGCGTTCAGAATTCTAAATCCGGTGTTCTAACTCCGATTCGAGACGTATTAATTACGAAGGATAAACCTTGCCAAAGTTATTAATGAATACTCAGCGTTATTACACCGCGTACAAAGTTATAATTATTTTATCGTCGTCCGCCGTGCTCTCGATCTAATGATCCCGTTAGATGTATCTCTTCAAATTATGTTCACCCAATTAATAAGGATTAACGAGGTAATTGATAACGCGTAAGACGATTATCTACCACATCTCGTTAAAATTTAACATCGAAATATTTGCATATGTTAATATGCAAACGTTTTAACAGGTAAACCGAGTTAACCTCGTTCGAGAAATGTGATTCTTGATACGATGGAAACGGATGAAGCATGCGATTAAACACACGTGCTCGAGGCATTGAGGCGTTCAATCGGAAGAAAAGAAACGTCGAACAGAGAGGTGGTTCCGTCTTGAAGAGTTGGATGGGGATCGAGAAGGTGGTTGAACAGCAGGTGGTCGAATAAACGTGACAATGTTCGACAACTGCTCGTATTTTTGATCTCGGATTTAATTATGCATTCACC
The DNA here is from genome assembly GCF_000469605.1 of Apis dorsata. Classification (NCBI taxonomy): domain Eukaryota; kingdom Metazoa; phylum Arthropoda; class Insecta; order Hymenoptera; family Apidae; genus Apis; species Apis dorsata. The sequence continues at coordinate 632,786 of NW_006263599.1, read as the reverse complement.
TTCTTTTTCAATTTCTTCAGTTTCACTTTCCACCCAACTTTCCTTGTTTCGTTTGCGGAT